>NW_027505404.1:2500-79499 GCF_021521415.1 Bidens hawaiensis
CTAGAAAAACGTATACAAGGATGAAAAGAATATTAAAACCCTAACCCTAATTTGTTATGTGAAACTAACGAATTAAAGGTAATTCGTTAACGGACTAGCCTTAATTCATGAACTGATTCGTTAATGAAGGAATGACGAACTAGCTCCGATTCATTAAATAATTCGTTATGATGATTCGTTAAGGAAGAACAACGAACTAGCTTCAATTCGTTAAAGCCAGTTCGTTATAAAAGATCAGTTCGTTATAAAGAGTCCAGATCGCTATAAGCGTTAATTCGTTATAATGGCCAATTAATTATGTGGTCATTCGTTAAAGACTAGGATAACGAATCAGATAATGTAAGATAGCGAATCAGATAACGAATCAGGTGATTCATTACTCACCTAGTTCGCTATATTCTGAATAACGAATTAGAAGTTTGAAAGAATGACAGAAAGGTCCTTGAACTTAGAATAAATGGTTTAGTTACATATTAGCCCCTGGACTTTATTAATTTATGAAAGATACCTTTAAAGGTTAACGTGTAACAATTAACTAACCCCGTAATGACTCAATGGAGTAAAATCGACTTAGACGCTTAAGATTAGTTAAGTAAGCAGTAAGAAGGGCTAGAACAATATTTAATACTGTATCTATTAAACAGTTAGTCGCGCACAGCAAAGGAAGGGAATAACTTTAAACGGCGGATGCAACCGAGATCAGGTGAGTTTCTAGCCCCATTTCCTTGTTATGTTTTCGGGGTTGTGTGCATACTCGACGTGAAGTGTGAATACACTTACCTTAAGTGGTAAGTGTATGCTATAGATGATATACGAAGTAGCTATGATATAATGTTTGTCGGTGTGTGAACGATCTTCGGATATTGCACGTATCGTCAAGGATAGTGACTGTCAAGTGGTTAATAGTGTGCATGATTGCTCTGATGTAACTTGCTTATTATGTAAATAATGTACTGGTAGGAAGTGGGTTATAGACAAGTAGATGTAGAGTGTGATAGAAGTGGATAGGGTCTAATAAGAGTGTTAAAGTGGCAAAGTGGCATAACGTTATTCGTTATTAAAGTGGCAAAGTGGCATAACGATATTCGTTATTAAAGTGGCATAAGTGGCTAAGCTGTTGGGGTAATTAAGAGGCTAAGTTGTAGGGGCAATTAAGTGGTTAAGCAGTAGCAGGTTAGATAGTGGATTATGTGTCTTCGGATACATATATGATGTATGTAGTGGTTGTATGACAAGTTGCTTGATTAACTAGAACTCACTCAGCGTAGCTGACTTTTAGTATGCACGCATGTGAGTAGATGAAAGAGCTAGCATGAGGTTGGCACATGGCATGGATTGAATGGCTGGCATCTGATGATGGAAGAAGTGATGTTTAAATATAACGTTTTGTGTTATGGTATCAAAGAAAAGATTTAATGTTTTGTAACAAATGATTTTTTTCGCGAAAGTTTTTAATTAACTCTGATTGTAAGAACTGCGTTTATGAGTAAATCCGACGTTAAAGTGAGGCACCGGGTTCGGGGCCTTACATAACTTGTTCATACAAAACAAATTGAATACAAGTAAACAAATATATATATATATATATATATTGTTCGTTTTGCTAATATCCTAATAGTCATGATAACGTTTTATTCCAAGTCTCGAGTCAACCGAAGTCAAACCTGTAACATTGCATAAAATAAAGTTTGTCAACACAAAGTTTGGTGAGCAATTTCATAGTTTTGAACAAATGTGTATATAATAAGAATTGCCACAATCTTGTATACGAAACAATAAATAAAAGCAATAATTTGGATAATATGAGATCGCTAACACATTAGCGACACCTTCCATAAGAGAATACCAGATGGTT
The DNA here is from genome assembly GCF_021521415.1 of Bidens hawaiensis. Taxonomy (NCBI): domain Eukaryota; kingdom Viridiplantae; phylum Streptophyta; class Magnoliopsida; order Asterales; family Asteraceae; genus Bidens; species Bidens hawaiensis. The sequence continues at coordinate 4,356 of NW_027505404.1, forward strand.
CAGGATTTTTATATGAGATCGTTAACACTTTAACGACACCGTGCTATAAGAGAATACCAGATAGTTCACGGATTTAATAGTTATCGTTAATAAGAATACATTAACGAAACCGTGCTAAAAGAGAATACGAGTTAGTTCACGGATTTATGAATCAACCAACCAAAAGCGGTAAACACATAAGCATATAAGCATGTAAGCATAGGACACCAAATCGAGCATTTATTTAAGTAAGGTATACAATAAAGTTTGTGGTTTAAGACTTAAGTATAAAACATTTAGTTTGAATAAGTATTCAATATCACCCCTAAAAAGAAAGATGAAAAACGGGGTTTGAAAAGTACTCACGTTCAAGTAATAAACTTGATCGGTAAAATGACGAGTAACCGGAAGGATGAGGTTTAACGGGCAAGGTATAGGTGAAAGGGAGTCTTGTATTTGAAAGGTTGTCTAGGAAGTCTACAAATAAAATACATTATAAGAAATGCAAACAATTTAAAGTTTAAGGTTTAAAATGTAAATATTTACAAAATTATAATAATAATCCTTTATAAATATAAGTTTGCTCGAAACCGAGTTAAAGTATCTAACCTTAATATTTACTCAACCTATGTTAAGTAATAAGGTGGGTAAAATGCAAGAATGCAAGACCCTTTGAAATAAAGATACTAAAACGAGTTTTAACGAGCGTTTCGGGTTGTTGGTTCGGGTCTTGATAATTGGTCAAACCCAAAGTCAACTTTCCAAAATAATTAATGTTATGAGATAACTCAATAAAATTTAATAAGACTTAACCAAGTATGTAGTTATATTGTTTTAGAACTAATAACGTCCGTTAAGCGAGTGTTTGGTTTTGTCGGTCCAAACTTTGTTATAAGATCAAGTTGGATCCAACACTACCAAGTACTTAAGAAAATAATTAAAATCAGTCTATAAAGTGTTTTTAAAGAAATATACAAGTCTTGATAGCTAAAAACACACTTGTGTGACTTAAGCGAGAAAAAGTCGATTTGGTTCGATTTCCAACTCACAATAAGTTCATAGATGGTTTCCACATGCCCAAATATCCAAGAACTTGTATAATAATGTACAAATGAAAATACTTAAGTTTTTCAACCAAAAAGTTAACAATAAAGTCTTTAAACAAAAGTTCGGTTTACGGTTCGGATCTAGTTTCGGGTTAAGACCGAGTTTAGAATCTACTAACCCATAACCATGGAACTCATAAAGATGGTTTTATAAACTGAGATCTAACATTAAACATGTTTAAACAAGTATTTAACAATAACTAGTAAGCAAAGTTCGGTTTACGGTTTAGAGCTATTTACGGTTAAACCGAAGCATAGACCCTCACACCCATAACCATGGAACTTGTTAATAAACTAAAATGAGCAGAAGTTAAGCATGGTTAGTATGTATCAAAAAGTTATATAAGTATATATATATATATATATATATATATATATATATATATATATAAAGAACACGAAGTTCTCTATGAAGCCTTGTCTTACAAGGTCCGAAACCTCACCGATCGAAACCGGAGAAGCAACTACCAAAGGTAACAAGGGGTATTATATATATATATATATATATATATATATATATATATATATATATATATGTTGTGCCACCATAAACAAGTATTATTAAGACTACATATAAGTTAATTAGAATGAAAGATTAAACTCAGTTTGACTTTTGGAAGTCAAACCTTCAAGAACACTAAGAAAAATAACATTAAGATCTTTGTATTTTTGAGAGATTTTGGAGATGTAGCAGGGGGAATGAAGTGAAATGGTGGTGTATATATAGGGTAAGTTGAAATGGTCAAGTATTAAGTGTTTAGCATGAAAATGGGATGGTTTAAGTTACATGTTTGCTTAAAAACTAACAAAAACGAGTATGGTGCACTGAAGGGCATAGCGCCACACGACGGGTTTGGGTATCCCCCATCGCGTATAGCGATGGGGTGTATGCCAGATTTTCCAAACTTTTAAAAATGACAGTTTTGGCCCATGTAGTTTGTTTTAAGTGATTTTTACGCGTTTTAAGGATCGAAAAGGATGTTTTCAAGACCCAACAAGTGTAAAACAATATTGTAACATAAAATCCATCATTTTGAATATATCTATGATTTCGGTTTTTAAAAACAGGTCGGTTTACATAATAAACGATTATAAAACGAAAACGAATCGAACCCGGAATTGACGAATGTCACAATACCTCTATACAATGGGATAGAGAGGCGGCTTTCAGAGAGACCCGAAGCTCTAGAATACATATGTATGAGGCAATATAAAAGGAAATCAAAGTTCAACTATAATATAATTGATAATAGCACGTAGTAAAAATGATAATACAATATATATATATATATGAAAAGAAAATACCATAATGGTGTGTGACCAAAAATAAGGTAAATAGAAACCCCTAAGGTATTCCTTTCTCCCTAAAAATTCTTAACTTTAATTCTATTTCTCCAAGAATTCCTATCCCCAACCATGTCATCGGAGAGATTTAGGTCTATCAAATCATGCCTAATCCTCTCATCCCAAGTCAATTTAGGTCGTCCTCTACCCTTCCTCCCCTCTATAGTAATGTATTCTACGGATCTAACCAGAATCGTCGTCTGTCTTCTCTTATGTCCAAACCATCTCGATCTCCACTCTCTTATCTTAGAAAACTGCAAACATAATCGCCTTCAATCAGGCATGATTTGGTTTTTTGGTTACGGTTGTTATTAGTCTGAAACGAAAAACATAGATTAACAATAATAGTCGATCCATATCAGGTGGAATGACTACAGTCGATTGTGGCAGTATTCTAACAACTTTAGTGACTAAGACTTAGCTTATTATACATAAAATATATTTGGTTTTAAAATTAGAAGTTTATTCGGGTTAGGGATAGCATATCGTCTATACCCGTACATGATAAGACGCACATACGACACATGTATACCTGTACACGACACGAAAACTTATTGTGTACATGTATCCTAAGCACGGACCTGTTAATACCAAGTATACACGATAAGAGCTGTTTAGACACATGAACATGCAACTGGAGGAGGCATGTTTAGTACACGAAACTTGTTAAGGCCATACTTGATATTGTTAAAGTCGTGTAGGTTCGTATCATGTATTCGTGTATCATCAATTTTTTTTAATTAATTTTTATTTTCCCCATGTTTCATTCATTTGATTATAGTGACAAGAGTATCATGAACCAACACCACACCTGAATCTGAAATCTGAAACCCCCTAACAAGCGCCATGGATCCACTGTTCCACACCCTGAGCATCCTCCCGTACTCCATCCTCCGTCCACCACGCCTCCGCCTGAAAGCACCCACCGTCACCCTCCCATCCCCCATGACCGTCTTCTCCGTCCTCCTCCTCACCTACTTCCTCGTCATCTCCGGCGTCGTCTATGACGTCATCGTCGAACCACCAGGCATCGGATCCGCCCAGGACCCTCGCACCGGCACCGTCCGCCCCGTCGTCTTCATGTCCGGACGAGTCAACGGGCAGTACATTATTGAGGGCTTGTCCTCCGGGTTCATGTTTGTGCTTGGTGGGCTGGGGATTGTGTTTATGGACCTTGCTGTTTCACCCAACAGGGGGAAGAGTGTGAAGGTGTCGTTTGCGGTTGCGGGGGTGTCGAGTCTGGTGATTGCGTATGTCATGAGTATGTTGTTTCTCAGGATTAAGATTCCAGGGTATCTTCGTTGAGTTTGGATTTGTTTTGAGTGCAGAAGAGGTTTATGTTGTTTCGATGAGCAATTAGACTGATAATAGTTTCGAATTTAATGGTGAATTATGTGAGATCGTTGAGTGTAATGAATAATATGATGATAGATTGTTAAGTTGTTTATGTTTAACTTACTAGAGCTTCCTTCGGCTTTGCTTGTGAGTCGTTTTTTCAAGCTCGTGGAGTACTTTAATGAATATGATGATACATTGTTAAGATGTTTGTGTTAATGTCTGTTAGGGGAAATAGGAGTGTAAAATATCCGAGGCTGAGCTTCATTAGGCTCGAGCTTGTCTCGTTTGCGTCTGCTAGTGTTTCAGGTTTGTTAAGATGTTAGTGTGAATGTTAATGTTAATGTCTATTAGGTTAGCTCGTGAGTCGTTTTTTCAAGCTTGAGCTTGTGTAGTACATTAAACGACTCAAAAGCTTGGCTTGAGCTTGTGTAAGCTTTATGCTGTTTTGAACTTTTGATTATATTATTGATTAGACTGCTAGAAGGCTTGAATTTTATGATTAATTATGTGAGATTGTTGAGTGTAATGAATAATGTGATGATAGATTGTTTAGATGTTTATGTTAATGGATGTTAGGGAAACTATAGGGGTGTAAACGATCTGAACCCAAGCTTTCGTTTTTTCTAAAGCTCGAGCTAGGTTCATGAGTTATATTTTCAAGCTTGGGCTCGGCTTGTCTATTATTTGTTAATTGGTTTGGATATGTTATTAATTATTTTTATATATTTTGAGAGAAACTTGTCTAGAGCTCGTGTGATATCTTAAATTAGTAAAAGCTCGTCTCGAGTATGGGCTCAACGACTAAACGCGATTTATATGTGGCGCGGCTCAAGTTAGAAAAAGCTTGGCTTGTTTTCAGCTTTTTATCGATTTTGATCTCGAGTAGCTCGCGAGCAGTTCGGCTTGGCTCCCTTGCAATCCTAAGGGCAAGAACAGAACACGCGCGCACGCTTGTTTCAGGAATTATCTCAGGAATTATAAGCTTAAAGTTGAAATATATAGGTAGCAGTTTCGAATTTAATGCTGTATTATTTGAAATTGTTGAATATTACAAATAACAGTATGTGAGAGTTAGGGTTAGTAAGTTCAAAGAGTATTAGCTTAGGTTTAAATTAGACTGGTAGCAGTTTTGAATTTGATGATGAATTGCTGAATATAACAAAGAATATGGTGTTGTATTGTTAAGATGTTTATGTTAATGTTTGTTAGGGCAAAGAATAGAGTGTGTGCTTGAGAGTTAGGCTTAATAAATTCAAGGATTTGAAGCTTAAAATTGAATTAGGTTGCTGGCAGTTTTGAATTTAATGATAAATTACTTGAAATTATTGAATACTACAAACAACAGGTTGATGGTTTTTGAGATCTTCATGTTCATGCCTGCTATAGGGAAGAACAGACTATGTATGTGAAGTTAAAGGATTATAAGCTTAAAAATGATGTCAGTTAAGTAGTTTGTAGACTTATGTATGGATCTTAAGTAGGGATGCATCATATTTTATGATTAATTTGCTTCACTGTCATAATATTTCTGTCCATTTCTTTTTTTTTATCAGTTTGAAATGGATTCTGGATAGTTTATAGGCTTCATGACATTATGAGTGCGACAATGTGATCGATGTAGTTTAAAACATTAAGCTAAGAGACGTAGAGAGATCACGGCGATGGTTAAGTACTTGACTGTTAATGAACTTGCTGAACTGGGTTTACGAGCTGAACTGGGGCGGGCCAAGGTTCACTCGGACTGGTTTGTAAACGAGTCAGGCTGACTCGATATGTAAATGATCCGATCCAAGCTCAGCTTGGTTTTATAAACAATCCTAGCCGAGCTGAACCGTTTTTAGATGAGTCAGTGGCTATTTAAATGCCTTGCTATGTGTGTATATGATTATGGTGTATTTTAGGAGACATAATAGAGTTCGTTTGAGCTTTTTTACTTTAAGATAGATGCTTGTAAAAGATTAGCAGTTGTAGATCAAGGTTCTGCTTGCAAAACCATCTAGCAAAACTTGATCATTCTCACAAAAATTGTGTTGTTAGGACTATAAACGAACTAAACGTTTAGCTAATTCTATTTGTGGCTTTAGCGTGAACGTTGTTTGCTTATTAAGGCTAAGGGGTATACACCCTTAATACTATTTTCCTTCGTCACATTTGCATCACATCAGCATCCCTTCCATCACTCAGTCTCACCCTTAAACCAGGGGTATACACCATTCTCATTTTTCACCATTCTTCGTTTTTAATTTTTTTTATTTAATACAACTTATATAATATTCAAACATTAATAATTAAATTTAAACTTAAAACATTGGAAATAACATTATAAAATAAACAAACTAAAAGAAATAACTAAAAAAATATCCAGTCTTCATTGTCGGGGAAGAGCCAGAAGAGACCATATATGTTCGACCAAGTCCGAACGTAACGAGCCATGTGTATCTTCATTTTACAAAGCCAATCGATTATATTCTCTCTGTGTTTTGCAATTGGTTGATATTGGACATTGTCTTCATCCTCGTATTTCAAATCGCATGTCCCTCATCTTCAATAATCATGCTATGCAAATACATATTGCATACATCATCCGTCTAATTTTTTTTTCCGTCCATGCTCGTGTCGGGTTGGTCATTACGTGCCGCTTTTATTTATGACACCGAAACATTTTTCAATATCTTTTCTTGCCGCCTTTTGAGCTCCCTTAAATTTCTTTCATTTTTCATCTTGTGGGCACGTGAAGGATTTCACAAACATGGACCATAACGGATATATCCCGTCACCAAGATAATACCCGTGCTTGTATTCGATTCCTGAAACATGAAAACTTGACTCTGACATCGTACATTCTAGAATGTTATTGTAGAACCCCCCGACTAATGGAGGACCGTTAATCATTATTTGTACCGGCAACACCAAAGAATGCATGCCAAATTCATAAATCTTGTGAAGCAACTACTTGCAAGGATATAGTCGGTTGTGGATGACCACCTCGCATGTATTGACCGCACCAAGCATTTGGACAGTTTGCCAGCTCCCAATGCATACAATCAATTCTACCAAGCATCCCGGGAAATCCATGTTTTGTTTCATGGCATTCATATAATTTTTGAATATCACTCCAAATAGGGCTACACAAATAATTTTTTGCTATATAACTTAATAATATTTTTGGTAAACTTATAAACACTATCACGTACCGTTCTTGAAGACATTTGAAGATACTCGTCCAAAGCATCATGAACTGTGTCGTATGCCATATGTCGGATCGATGCAATGCACTTTTGTAGTGGAGTAAAAGCTCTTCTCCCTCTCGCATCCAAACGTAACTCTAACCATGGATTCATTCTCACTATATCGTCAACTATTCTTTGAATAGACGTTTACTCATTTGGAAGCGCCACCTAAAATCTTCGCATGTGTAAGTTGCGTTTTCGGCAAAGTAGTTGGCTACCAAATGGTTGTGTGCACCTTCATGATCCCGATTCAACCGAGCTTTTCTTGTGAGAGGAGGCGATGTTTGGTTGTCACCAAATAAAACATGTTCGATCGTAAATTCCATTGCATGTAGAAAAAATCCGTATCGTCGGACGAAGAAGAATCATATATTTTAAATTTTTGGGTTGTAATTATATGTTTTGATTAAAATATGTAAAATATTGTTTAGGGGGCGGTGTTTTAGTGATTCCCCTTGCGTGAGGGCTAGGGGTGTTCATCGGATCAGATAACGGATTATTCGGTTTATTCGATTCGGGTTATTCGGATTTGAAAATTTTTGGACCATATCCGAAATCCGATCCGATCCGAATTAGGAATATTCCTATCCGATCTGAATCTATCCGAATTCAATTCGGATCGGATTCGGATAATATCCGAATAATCCGAAATTATCCGAATAATCCGAAATAAACCTAAAAAATTCCTAATTTTTTGTTCATAACATTTAATAGTTTAGAATCACAATAAACATACAACCCGAAAAATAAGAATTACTCTTAACACAAATTTAAAGTTCAAACTTCAAATAATACTCTAATAAATATACCAAACGGGAAAATACCACTAAAAACATGTTTTTTATTCGGATTAAATAAATATCCGAATAATCCGAACAACCCGAATTTTTTAAAATGCCATATCCGGATCCGAATCCGAATTAGTTATTCGGATATTCGGATTGATCCGATCCGAATATCCAAATAAGAATGCGGATCGGTTTATTTGGGTTTTGGTTTCGGTTCGGATTTCGGTTTTTGTAACATCCCCAAAATTTCGATCCAAATTTAACAACTTAGGAAAGTTGAAGGATCAAAAATAATATCAAGACAAGTCATGAGAAAATATTAAATAAGGAAATATAAGAAAAATAGGAAAACAAAAATATTTCCTAAACTAAGTATTCTTACATGTAGGGGTGAGCAAAAAACGGTTCGGAACCGTCAGAACCGAGGAACCGGAACCGAACCGGTGCCTCAGAACCTCTAATGTGTGTATCGGTTCGGTTCTCGGTTCTCAGAATTTGCATTAAACGGTTCCCGGTTCGGTTCCGGGTAAAACCGGCGTTCTAGACTTGGAACCGAAGAACCGGAATATTCAAAACGTTTTAAATAAATTTACCAATCCCCATTTTCTATAGAGTAACTTATTAACCGGCATCCATTCAATCATTTTTTAATTTAAATCTTCTTTCTTTACGTTCAATAACAAGCAACCATGATCAATTTTGATTTAAGCTATCAATGTAATTTAATATAAAATGATATGATCTTCCATTAATCTATTGTTGCTAATGATTTATTTAACTTAAACTATGATTAAACACATAGCTTTTAATAAAAAATATAATGGATGTTCATGTTGTAAACTAAATTAGTTTTACCGTGAAAGAAGACATACATCAGTATAAACTTGTTTTGCAATTTGCAAAGTTTGCATAACTCATTTAATAAATAAATGATCGAACCGGTTCTAGCCAGAACCGATTAGCGAGAACCAGCTTTAGCGGTTCTGGAACCGAACCGGTTTACTATAATAGGTTCCGGTTCCGGTTCTATTTTTCACTCATTTTCGGTTCCGGTTCGGTTCTCGCGGTTCTGAACCGTTGCACAGCCCTACTTACATGAAATAAATAAGATAAAGAAAACCCATCCCACATTGGAAGATGTAAGAAAGTAGAAGCATTCCACTTGGGTATAAATAAGGAAATGAAATCCATCCCACATGGAAAGTGGTAAAGAAATGGAAGCTCTTTATAAGAGATAGAATTTCCATAGTTATATTCTTTTATGAATATCATGCACCAAGTAGTCCTAGCGGAGGGTGCGCAGCACCCGACGCGCACGCGCACTGGCTCGGGCGAGGACGAGGACGAGGACGATGGCAAAGGGCGTTGGGCGCAATGTGGCGCTTTGATGTCGCACTTTGCACTTCGCACGCTCGCATCGCCGCGAGCCGTATTGAGAGCCACCTTAGTATTTTTGGACAACGAGAGTTAGACCCAAACATGACAAGCTATCAAAGATAAGGGACTGAAAATGAAAAATAATATCCAGGGACCCATCGCGTAGCGCGATGGGCTGTGATGACGCATCACACACGTGTCACACTCTGGTGACACGTGGCAGCAGGCCAGGACACGTGTCAGGCCACGTGGAAGATGTGTTAGGCCACGTGGCGACACGTGGCGTGATCACAGGAAAGGGGGCATCGCGATACGCGACGCCGTTAAAAGACGAGCCCATTGCGTATCGCAATGGGACACAAAGTCAGCAATAAATAGGAGGGGCAACGGCTCATTCTCACACACCACATCCACTCTCTCTATCTAGAATTTACACTCTCTCTACCTCGTAATCCGTGCCAAATACCCGGTGTTTTCCTCGAAGTGCATGCCAGTCAAAAGTAGCTGACATTCCGTCTCGAAGTACGTGCACGACCCGGCGACACGTGAACATCACCTCGATTTGTGTACCAAGAAAGGTGGATCTAGAACGCCTCGATAAAAGTGAATATAGAGTAGAGTGCTGCCCGTATAAACTTAGGAATATCTAACTCCGAATACCCGTGCGAGGTAAGGAGTTCTGCCTAAATTATTATTTTTTTATTATAAATGGCTTAAGACCATAGTCAGAGTTATAGCCGAACCTTGATTATGAATAAGTATAATATAACTTTTCTTAAGAGAAGGTTATAGTCAAAATAGTATTTCTTTATGACTAAGAAATACAATACAAGAGGTTATAGTTATGAAATTAATGTTTCTTCTTGAAGAAGAAACTAAGTATAGATGTTAGAAGAAACGAACATATAATTGGTAAATAAAGAAAGGGACTAAAGGTCCAAATGTTTTATATAAACAAATGTTTTTATCAAGGTTAAAGCTATATAAAACGGACTAAAGGTCTGAAGCTAGATCGATGATCTAGTTATTTATACAAATTTTATTCTCGTACTATAGGTCCGAGGTAACAAAAACAAGAAGAAGAGAACAGAAAACTGGAATCATTATCAGAAACTGATTATAAACAGAAAAGGTGAATACGCCCCAAACCTTTTTATATTGAGTCAGAATGTTTGCATAGGATTTACGAATCCTTAAAACTTTGTGTACAATAATAAGAAAAGGACACTCCGATTAAGAGTATACATGTGTCTGGATCCAAACATACATGGTGACTCGGCATTTCCCCGAGGCCATGCATATCATCAACACGCCTCTGAAGGTCTACGGCACTGTTCAGAGAAATGATATTGTGTATATAATTAATTGTACATGGTACTTAGGGTAATTTGATCCCAATGTAGTTGGGTGCCTAATGAGTAGTCACAAAGATATTATTGTTGGTTTCACAAAGGTTTTGAAAAGATATTTTTAGAGTCAGCGTTATTCACTAGCTTTGTGCTGACGTATTTTCCCACCCATGTTACAGGGAAACAAGAAAGGTTAGAACAAACAAGCAAGAAGGAATAGAAGATTGGAGTTATAATCATTAGATGCTATCTGGTGGTTCAGATATTTTGTTTGAAAATATTATAAAAGAGTTATGTTTTATAAAGAAATGTATTTGAAATATCAAGCGGGTATTTAAAGCCGAGATTTTAATAAGTTTTCAATATAAATATTTTAAAGACTTCTGCTATAAACCGCAACTCTGATGTATTTACAAAACAGGTACCAACTTGTGGTCACACGCCTAGGCCCCAAGTGAGGGTGTGACAGGTTGGTATCAGAGCCATCAATCTTAGCGAATTAGGTATTTAATTATACCTAGGCTTTGATTAAGGATACGTTTTGAAAATTTATTATACAAATATTGATACTTAGTTGAAAAGTATCAAGGAATTATTCGAAATTAATACGGATAAGGTATAAAATAAAATAGGAACGTCTCTCTACATCTCCCTATCCCTAAACTAACCTCGCGTAGATGTCCGATTATCAATCTAGCCAAGGATCATGTCAGCCTCGATCTGGTAAAGGAAAAGGATTTATGGGAACGTCTTTTCTCCCAATTCCTATATCTAGCAATGAAAATTCATACCAAACAACAATGGAGGAAGATTCAGATTCATTTACCGTCAGAGGGTGTGAACTGGCAGGATCGGAATCATTAGTTATAATCAAACCAAAGAAAAACGTTTAAATGTAAATAAGTGCGGAAGCGTAAAAACCTTAATTCAAAAGCTGCGTCACGCAGGACGACTTAAAACCAAAGATAACTGTTAAAAGTATGTTTGCAGAATAAAAGTGTTTTCATTTAATGCATGCTCCTAAACCGCGCGCCCGCCTCGGCTACCTGAGAATAACATACTAAAAGTGTCAACACAAGGTTGGTGAGTTCACAAGTTAAATAAGATAAATCGTTTAGCGTTTTGCGTAACCTCGTTACGGCGTTTCAGTGTTGCGTAACCTCGTTACGACGTTTAAGTGTTGCGTAACCTCGTTACGACGTTTAAGTGTTGTGTAACCACGTTACAACGTTTAAGTGTTTTGCATTACCAGATAGTGTTATGTCAAATTATATATCGATAGGTAGCTAATCTATACAACAAGTATCGCTAAGTGGTTCGCGACCGAAGCTGACTGTTTATCAAGTGCCCGTCACCAGGTCAATCCAGACCATGGTAAGTGTTAGCCAAAATTACACCCACTCAACCTCCAGTTGAGCTTAACGTCGGGTGGGGTTTGTCAAACCCAGTAGTACTACTCAACAGTGACTCGCTATTCCAAATATTAACCGGTCCGATGTGTGGGACTTCAAATGTTACGTTTGCCGCTTAGCCCTTTACAAGTGATATATAATTTATAACAAAATCTTAAATATGCGTTTATCTCAGAAAATATGTTTATCGGAGTATGTTATCTCCCCCAAGTGAAAAACGTTTGAAAACAGTTCAAAGAGCGGGGTAAGTGAAACTCACTGTTTGCGAAGAATATCCCGATCTAGATCACCAAGTGATGTGCGTCGTAGAAACTCTCTAGCGTTCTAAATAACAAAGAGATTTTCTAAGTATCGGTACTTTTAACGAGTCTCTAGACTCGGCACATAATACCTATGCACGTAACAGATTGCGTGTTTCGTTTGTGAATTGTGTGTGACTTAAACAAGTACAATTGTGATACGATACATGAGTGAGCAATTACTTTCGTGTCACGTACTAATAACATACTTTACTAGCAATTATTCCCGTAAGGGCATTTTGGTCAACAAACAAAGATTAACTAACCATTATTCCCCATAAGGGCAATTTGGTCAATTCATGGCAATCAACTAACAACTATTCCCCGCAAGGGTATTTTGGTCAAAATACAACAATTATACAAAAACTATCATATTTCATGCATTCCTACACAACTCAGCAGCTAGTTTCGTTATGACAGAATTTCTACTTGAAAGATTGCACTAGTTCACCGATCATAACGTCTCAATTAATTCACCAAAAATCACCACAGAAACATACATATCTTGGGTTTCCAGAACATATTTTATCTTATTTTTATTCCACATATTTTTCTTATAATGACCAAAACATTACAGCAAACTCATATCAGTCAGATTCATGTGCAACAGAATGTTATTTGCAATTCCCGTTAAACGAAAAATCCAATAAATGCAAGACCACTTGGGTTTGGTTCCTAACTCAATGAGTCAACTTCCAGAAGTGGAACCAACCCAATTGGTCTCGTAGTTCATGAGATATAACATTTACAACATAACCTAACAGCAGGTCTAACAGCTCAGCTTTGCATCACGTTTTTGTAAAATCATAAAAGTATACTTCCACTTATCCAAAAATTACGAATTTATACTTTATAGAAACTAGACTCAACCTAGTTTACTGCAGTACCCACAATCTCAATCAATTTTCACGTTTACACTTCGTTACAGTCAGTTAAACATCGTATATACATTCTGTCCAGAATCTGTTCACATCAAAACTCAACATAATAACAATCTATGAACTATCATGCATCCATATAACCCTCTAGACACTATAACTACTATCCATGCATATCAATCACACCATACATACAAGATTAGGGTTTGTGTTCTAATTCAAATCAAAGACAACAATGAATCATGCAACAACATCAATCTAGTTATCAATCCATAATCCAACTAACAACAAGCATATTAATCACCTACATGCACATGATCGGCCGATTAGGGTTTACACACAACCCATTAAACATCAAAATTAAACAACAAAGAGGTAAGAGGTGATCAAGTATACCTTCCTAGCACCTAGTTCTTGGATTAATCTCTTGATTTGATGTGTGTATGTGTGATCTTGGTGGACGGCAGCCGTGAAGAACAAGGAGAGAGAGAGAGGCGATCGGGTGGGGGTGAATGGGTTAGGGTTTTGTGAATAGGTTATATTTATAATAATACAAGTTACACTCTAGCCCCTAATCTTTCAAGTGTTACATCTCTAGCCTAAACTAGTTGGTTCTTGTTTCTTGTTTAACATTCCATATAACAATCAAGTAACACACATATATCTAACACATAATAATCACATAATTAGTGTTTTGACGTTTGTCGTTTATTTATCAATCGTTCGCGTCAACTCGTTTGCGTTTCGGTGCAAATCCCGAAAGACTACACATGTAGTAAGTGTTAAGCGTCATTTAAACCCTAGTTTAAATGTAATGAAGTGTGCGTTATAGATTCAACGATCTTAAAGTTTGAATTGACGGAGTTGAGTTAACGGGGTTAACCTGAAATTGACGATTGTCACATCATTCCCATGTTAAAGAATTTTCGTCCCGAAAATTTGAGTCAAGTCGTGATGAGAGCCTGAAAAAGTAAGAAAAATTTTCAGTTTGTCATATCATCCCCTAGTAGAAAGAAATTTCGTCCCGAAATTTAGTTCATACCTCCGGTGATGTTTGACGGTTTGCCGAGTTTCGCGGTTTTCGGTGTTTGGTTAGCCCTTCAAAAAGGTGAGGATACTTTTTCATCATGTGATCCTCGCTTTCCCATGTGAACTCCGGTCCACGTCTCGAGTTCCAACGAACCTTAACGATTGGAATTTTGCTGCGTTTGAGCGTTTTGGTTTCCCAATCCAAAACCTCGACTGGTTCCTCAATGAACCGTAACTGTTCATCAACTTGTAGTTCCTCCAAAGGGACTACTTGGGTTTCATCAGATAGGCATTTCTTCAAATTTGATACGTGGAATACATCGTGTACGCCACTGAGTTCTGTTGGTAGGTCCAGTCGGTACGCCACCGGACCAATGCGCTCAGTTATCCGGTACGGACCAACATATCGTGGGTTGAGTTTGTTTCGCTTACCAAAGCGAACCACACCTTTCCAAGGTGAGACTTTGAGTAACACCCGATCGTTCACTTGAAATTCGAGAGGTTTTCGGCGCTTGTCGGCGTAACTCTTTTGGCGATCTCGTGCTGCTGCCATGCGATTTCGGATTTGAACAATCTTTTCCGAGGTTTCGAGTACCAGTTCCGGACCAGTGATTTGGCTATCACCCACCTCTGCCCAGCAGAGTGGTGATCGACACTTCCGTCCATACAGCGCTTCAAACGGCGCTGCCTTAATACTTGCGTGGTAGCTGTTATTATACGAAAACTCTACCAAGGGTAAGTGGGGTTCCCAACTTTTTCCGAAATCTAAGACGCATGCACGCAACATATCCTCCAGGGTATGAATAGTCCGTTCACTTTGCCCATCCGTCTGAGGATGGTATGCCGTACTCATATCGAGACGGGTGCCCAGTGCGCTTTGCAGCGACTTCCAAAAGTGCGAAGTGAAACGAGAATCTCGATCGGAAATGATCGAGACAGGCACTCCGTGTCTAGACACCACTTCTTTCATGTATACTCGAGTCAGTCTTTCCATTTTGTCTGTTTCTTTAATCGCTAGGAAGTGTGCCGATTTAGTCAACCGGTCAACGATCACCCAGATGGTATCGCATCCCGTCGGTGTCTTAGGCAAACCCGTAATAAAGTCCATAGAGATGTGTTCCCATTTCCACATTGGGAGTTCCGGTTGTTGCAGAAGGCCAGATGGTTTCTGGTATTCTATCTTGACTCTGGCACAAGTCAAACATTTGCTCACGTAGGTGGCAATGTCGGCTTTCATGTTCGGCCACCAGTAAAGTGCCTTTAAATCATGATACATTTTATCTGAGCCAGGGTGGATAGAATATCGGGACTTGTGAGCTTCGTCCATCACTAGAGTTCTCAACTCTCCGTATCGTGGAACCCAAATCCGGTTCTCAAAATATCGGACCCCGTCCGATCTGGTTTCAAGTTGCTTGCTCATGCCCCGCATGAGTTCCGATGGAAGATTATCATCTTTCAAAGCTTCCAGTTGCGCATCGCGAATCTGATCGGGTAAGCTGGCATGAATCGTGAGTTGCAATGCTCTCACCCATCTGGGTTTATCTGTTTCTTTTCTGCTGAGGGCATCGGCCACCACATTGGCCTTGCCAGGGTGGTACTTGATGGCACAATCATAATCTTTAAGCAGCTCGACCCAATGACGCTGTCGCATGTTCAGCTCCTTCTGATCGTAGATATGTTGGAGACTCTTGTGGTCGGTGTAAATGGTAAACTTGGTACCGTACAAGTAATGCCTCCATATCTTAAGAGCAAACACCACAGCTCCGAGTTCCAAATCTTGGGTCGTGTAGTTCTTCTCGTGAACCCGTAGTTGTCTAGAGGCGTAGGCTATAACCTTCTCGAGTTGCATCAGCACACAACCGAGACCTTGTATAGATGCGTCACAGTGTACCTCAAAATTTTCCGTTCCCTCGGGGAGGGCTAAAATAGGGGCGCTACAAAGCTTGGTTTTCAATAGTTGAAAAGCGGATTCTTGCGCGTCACCCCAGTTGTACTTAGTGCCCTTGTGAGTCAAAGCGGTGAGGGGTTGAGCAATTTTTGAAAATCCCTCGATGAAACGCCAGTAGTAGCCGGCCAGTCCTAGGAATTGTCGCACCTCAGTCGGAGTCTTAGGTGCTTCCCAGTTCTTGATGGCCTCTACCTTACCGGGATCGACATGGATACCATTCTCGTTGATCACATGTCCTAAAAAGTGAACCTCGCGAAGCCAAAATTCACATTTCGAGAGTTTAGCATACAGCTGTTCCTTCTTCAGTAGTTCCAGAATTATCCTTAAGTGCTCTTCGTGGTCAGTCTCGTTCTTGGAGTAGACGATAATATCATCAATGAAAACAATCACAAACTTGTCGAGGTACGCCTTGCATACTCGATTCATGAGATCCATAAATACGGCTGGCGCGTTGGTTAGGCCAAAAGGCATAACCGAAAACTCGTAGTGACCATACCGTGTTCTGAAAGCCGTCTTTGAAATATCTTCTTCGCGCACTCTCAGCTGGTGGTAACCGGATCGTAGATCGATCTTCGAGTAGTAACTCGATCCCTGAAGCTGGTCAAACAAATCATCAATTCGGGGTAAAGGATAACGGTTCTTGACAGTCACCTTGTTCAACTCCCGGTAGTCGATGCACATTCGGAAAGTCCCGTCTTTCTTTCGGACAAACAAGACAGGGGCTCCCCATGGCGATGAGCTAGGTCGGATAAAACCTTTATCCAACAAATCTTGCAACTGAGTGGACAACTCCTGAAGTTCCGCCGGTGCGAGTCGATACGGGGCTCGTGCTATGGGTGCTGCACCGGGTGTCAACTCAATTTGAAATTCGACTTGACGAATAGGAGGGAGTCCGGGCAAATCCTCCGGGAAAACTTCCGGAAAGTCTCGCACAACCGGTATGTCCTCAATTCGTTTCTCCTCCGCGGGTTTCTCAACAATCTGCGCCAAAATTGCCGGATGACCCTTTCGTAAATACTTCTGTGCCTTCAAAAGGGTAATAACGCTGGTGGTCATGCCGCTTCTCTCGCCTCGGACCGAAATGATCTCGCCGGAAGGGGTGGTAATATGGACTATCTTATCATGGCATATAATCTCCGCTCGGTTCTCGGATAACCAGTCCATGCCGACAACGACATCGAAACTACTAAGCGTAAAAGGAATAAGGTCGATGTCAAAGACATGACCTGACAGTTTCAACTTACATCCCGCAAGTATATGAGTTGTTACTACAGTTTTACCGTTAGCTAATTCAACAGGAAACTTAGCGTCTAACGGGGTTGGAGTAAGGTTTAAAAGTTGGCTAAAAGCTTTTGACTCAAAACTCCTATCAGCTCCAGTGTCAAACAAAACAGAAGCAAAACAATCGTTTACAGGGAACTTACCAGACACCACATGCGGATCATTGCGGGCTTGACCCTATCCAATCACAAACGCTCTTCCTTTGCCATTTCCTCCACCATTACTGCCACTTCCATTACCCCCATTATTGTCGTTCTGTTTCAGCTTGGGGCAATCCTTCCGGAAATGACCCTCCTGTCCACATTCAAAACATCCCTTAGTCGTCATCGGTGGCTTAGGAGCGCCCTTCGCCGCAAGGTCAACTCTACATTCTTTCGCTTGGTGACCTATCTTTCCGCATCTTTGACACTTGACACGGTCACACTGGCCAACATGATGAAAGTTGCACCTGTTGCACTTTGGATATTTCCCAGCATATCCGCTCGAAACCTGCCCGCTACCGTTGTTGTTGTTGTTGTTGTTGTTGTTGTTGTTGTGATTCTGAGTATTGAAACTCCGAGTAAATTCGGGCTTACGGTAGTGGTGTTGCGGTGGGAGGTTTGAGGATGAAGTTCTGGTGTTGTCAAACTTTCTCTTCCCGCTGTTCGGGTTGCTGTTGTTGTTACTGTTGCTGACGTGGTCATTACTCGGGTTGTCACGGGTTTTAACAGTCGAACCCCTCGGTGGTAACGTACCCTGGGTCACAGCCTGATCCGTCAGTTTGTGAGCCAAACGGATCGCTTGTTGGATCGTGGCTGGTCGGGAAGACGTCACCATGCCCTGAATCTGTGGTGCTAACCCATCAATGTACAACTCTATTCTCTTGCTCGGCGGATCCACCATCCGCGGACACATCACTGCCAACTCGTGCGAACGAGTAGTGTAGGCTTCAATCTCCGAACCCACCATCTTCAACGACCAAAACTCCGACTCTAACTTCGAAATTTCCTCCCTCGGACAGTACTCCTCTCGCATCATGTTTTTGAACTCCTCCCAGTTCATCGCGTTAGCCAGTTCCAATCCAAGGATCTGGACGTTCGAATTCCACCAAGTGAGGGCGGAATCCTCAAGTGTCCCAGCAGCGAATTTGACCCTACTGGCAGGGGGACAGTTACACATCTCAAAGGCCGACTCGGCCTTCTCAGCCCAACGCAGGAAGCCTATAGCTCCCTCAGTGCCCTTAAACGTACTGGGCTTGCAGTCAAGGTAGTTCTTGAAAGTACACGTTCCACTTGGACCTCCAGTTTGATTCTGAACGTGTGCGGCTAAAGCGGCCGCCACATGGTCATTCAGCAGAGTTTGGAGTTCAGCTGCAGTCATGCTGATGTTACCACGTCCTCGTCCAGCGTTTCTTCCGGCCATTTCCTAGAATCACAGTATAAAATGTTAAACATGAATTTTTCTTTCATATACAACACACCATACATGTAATAAGAGATAGGTAAGAAAAAAAAAAAAAAACATCACATCACAACCACATATTAGTCTAAATAAAAATTCATGATTAAAACCATTGTATTCGCTACAAAGTATTTCCAATCAATCCTTAAAATCATAGAAAAATAATAGTTAGGATGGAGACAACCCCTCCATCTAAGTATCATCATCACTAGATGTCGTCATCTGAGGACACTTCCGAATGTGCCTCCTCCTCAGCCGGTTCTTCCTCCGGTTCTTCATCAGGTTCCTCCACGGGATCTTCCTCGGGATCCTCCTCAGGCTCCTCTTCGGGATCTTCTTCAGGTTCTACTTCAGGCTCTGCCTCGGGCTCGGCCTCAGGCTCTGCCTCAGGTTCTGCTGCGTTCTGAGCAAGTTGCATTTTTAGGTCATCGCAACGCTCGAGTGCTATCTCGGTTCGGGTCCTTGCTTCTTGGAGTTGCTCTTTCAAGTCTATCATTTCGGCTTGCATCTTCATCATAACCTTCATCTGTTGATCACTAGCCCCTTGCATATCTTTCATTGCCGCCGCCATGCGGGCCATCTCCTCCTTATTCTCGGTTTCGTCTTTTAACAATCTGGAAACGTTCTCTCTTGTGTAGCGCATGTAACCCACATCACGCTCCAAACAAGAAACGACAGCTGCGAGAACTCGCTCCACAGGTTCGGTTATGGGTGGTAGAGTGTTAGGGTAAGCAGGATGGTTCGGGTGAGGCAATGGGGGAACTTGTTCACGGTAGACCATACGTCTGATCATGTTGGGGTACCAATCCCAGCTAACGTTGTTTTCATACAGGCCTCCGGATAGGCGGTACCTCTTCGGTGCAGGAGCTTCGAGTTCCGGGACTACACGGGGTGGCGAGGCAGTAGGTAACTGCGGTTCCTTCCCGTGAGCATGCGTCATCGAATCGGATGATGATGAGGGTGGCGTCGACATTCCTACAGGTAAGCCGTGTATATGCGCGCGTATGAGTGAAGGAGGTAAAGAAATAAGATTTCAAGACTACACAAACCTATGCAGTGCGTATCATTATAACTAATGGGTCGTCGCGGTTATAGTCTAGTATGCATGCAGCTTCTAGTTCGCTATAACCAATGGCTCTGATACCAATCTGTCACACCCTCAAAATCCACTAACGGAGTTTTACCGTCAGAGGGTGTGAACTGGCAGGATCGGAATCATTAGTTATAATCAAACCAAAGAAAAACGTTTAAATGTAAATAAGTGCGGAAGCGTAAAAACCTTAATTCAAAAGCTGCGTCACGCAGGACGACTTAAAACCAAAGATAACTGTTAAAAGTATGTTTGCAGAATAAAAGTGTTTTCATTTAATGCATGCTCCTAAACCGCGCGCCCGCCTCGGCTACCTGAGAATAACATACTAAAAGTGTCAACACAAGGTTGGTGAGTTCACAAGTTAAATAAGATAAATCGTTTAGCGTTTTGCGTAACCTCGTTACGGCGTTTCAGTGTTGCGTAACCTCGTTACGACGTTTAAGTGTTGCGTAACCTCGTTACGACGTTTAAGTGTTGTGTAACCACGTTACAACGTTTAAGTGTTTTGCATTACCAGATAGTGTTATGTCAAATTATATATCGATAGGTAGCTAATCTATACAACAAGTATCGCTAAGTGGTTCGCGACCGAAGCTGACTGTTTATCAAGTGCCCGTCACCAGGTCAATCCAGACCATGGTAAGTGTTAGCCAAAATTACACCCACTCAACCTCCAGTTGAGCTTAACGTCGGGTGGGGTTTGTCAAACCCAGTAGTACTACTCAACAGTGACTCGCTATTCCAAATATTAACCGGTCCGATGTGTGGGACTTCAAATGTTACGTTTGCCGCTTAGCCCTTTACAAGTGATATATAATTTATAACAAAATCTTAAATATGCGTTTATCTCAGAAAATATGTTTATCGGAGTATGTTATCTCCCCCAAGTGAAAAACGTTTGAAAACAGTTCAAAGAGCGGGGTAAGTGAAACTCACTGTTTGCGAAGAATATCCCGATCTAGATCACCAAGTGATGTGCGTCGTAGAAACTCTCTAGCGTTCTAAATAACAAAGAGATTTTCTAAGTATCGGTACTTTTAACGAGTCTCTAGACTCGGCACATAATACCTATGCACGTAACAGATTGCGTGTTTCGTTTGTGAATTGTGTGTGACTTAAACAAGTACAATTGTGATACGATACATGAGTGAGCAATTACTTTCGTGTCACGTACTAATAACATACTTTACTAGCAATTATTCCCGTAAGGGCATTTTGGTCAACAAACAAAGATTAACTAACCATTATTCCCCATAAGGGCAATTTGGTCAATTCATGGCAATCAACTAACAACTATTCCCCGCAAGGGTATTTTGGTCAAAATACAACAATTATACAAAAACTATCATATTTCATGCATTCCTACACAACTCAGCAGCTAGTTTCGTTATGACAGAATTTCTACTTGAAAGATTGCACTAGTTCACCGATCATAACGTCTCAATTAATTCACCAAAAATCACCACAGAAACATACATATCTTGGGTTTCCAGAACATATTTTATCTTATTTTTATTCCACATATTTTTCTTATAATGACCAAAACATTACAGCAAACTCATATCAGTCAGATTCATGTGCAACAGAATGTTATTTGCAATTCCCGTTAAACGAAAAATCCAATAAATGCAAGACCACTTGGGTTTGGTTCCTAACTCAATGAGTCAACTTCCAGAAGTGGAACCAACCCAATTGGTCTCGTAGTTCATGAGATATAACATTTACAACATAACCTAACAGCAGGTCTAACAGCTCAGCTTTGCATCACGTTTTTGTAAAATCATAAAAGTATACTTCCACTTATCCAAAAATTACGAATTTATACTTTATAGAAACTAGACTCAACCTAGTTTACTGCAGTACCCACAATCTCAATCAATTTTCACGTTTACACTTCATTACAGTCAGTTAAACATCGTATATACATTCTGTCCAGAATCTGTTCACATCAAAACTCAACATAATAACAATCTATGAACTATCATGCATCCATATAACCCTCTAGACACTATAACTACTATCCATGCATATCAATCACACCATACATACAAGATTAGGGTTTGTGTTCTAATTCAAATCAAAGACAACAATGAATCATGCAACAACATCAATCTAGTTATCAATCCATAATCCAACTAACAACAAGCATATTAATCACCTACATGCACATGATCGGCCGATTAGGGTTTACACACAACCCATTAAACATCAAAATTAAACAACAAAGAGGTAAGAGGTGATCAAGTATACCTTCCTAGCACCTAGTTCTTGGATTAATCTCTTGATTTGATGTGTGTATGTGTGATCTTGGTGGACGGCAGCCGTGAAGAACAAGGAGAGAGAGAGAGGCGATCGGGTGGGGGTGAATGGGTTAGGGTTTTGTGAATAGGTTATATTTATAATAATACAAGTTACACTCTAGCCCCTAATCTTTCAAGTGTTACATCTCTAGCCTAAACTAGTTGGTTCTTGTTTCTTGTTTAACATTCCATATAACAATCAAGTAACACACATATATCTAACACATAATAATCACATAATTAGTGTTTTGACGTTTGTCGTTTATTTATCAATCGTTCGCGTCAACTCGTTTGCGTTTCGGTGCAAATCCCGAAAGACTACACATGTAGTAAGTGTTAAGCGTCATTTAAACCCTAGTTTAAATGTAATGAAGTGTGCGTTATAGATTCAACGATCTTAAAGTTTGAATTGACGGAGTTGAGTTAACGGGGTTAACCTGAAATTGACGATTGTCACAATAATAAAGATAAATATAAAGATAATGAAATTCCCGCCCAATTTAAAGAAGAAATTCAAAAGATGATTAAAGAAGCTATGAAGGACATTTCTACAAGTCAAAGTCAACCAAAATCCAACAAGAGAAGTAAAAGTAAATTTAGAAAGGAAGAGACTTATGATAGCTCTACAACTAATAATAACCCAAGGACCAAGAAACGAAAGAAACGTAAGATCCAAAAAGGATGCAACTTTAAGAACTTTAAAGTTTACGATCCTAAAGAATTTCATGGAGACTCGGATGGTACAGCCGCTTTGAGATAGCTAGAAGAACAAGAATCAATCGTCATCATAAGCAAATGCACTGGTGAAGAAGCTATCCAGTATTCTTCACAAATGTTCAAGGGAGAACTCTTGAATGGTGGAACACCCTGATTCAAACCAAGGGTCGAGAAACAATGTATAATTTAATTTGGGAAACATTCAAGGGTCTTATATTAAAGAAATTTTTCCCAATTCATGAAATGGATCGAATTCAAACCGAGTTATAGAATCACAAGGTTATTGGCACAAATCTTAGGGAATATAACACTAAATTCCTAGAGTACTGCCGATTGGTTCCACATCTAGTAACTCCTCAATATAATAAAGTAACTCGTTATATATATATGGGTTACCAAGAGAAATAAGAGACATGGTACGATCCCATATGCCAGAAACAGTAGATTCGGCTATGGAAGTGGCCGGATACTTAATCAACAGCATGATAAAGAATCAAGAAGAAGAAAAGGAGAAATACAAAGAAACCAAGAAAGCCAAAGATTATGAGAAATTATAAAAAGAAGAAAGTACTCCTAAGTCAGCCTGTAAGACTTGCGGAAGAAAACAAACTGGAAAATGTCGACTAGAAAATACAAAAAATTGCGCATACTGCAAGTGAGCAGGTCACACAATAGAAGAATGTCGTAAGAAGCTAGGAGTATGTTTTACATGTGGAGAAACGGGTCACTTTAAGACTCAATGCCCGAAAAGAAAGGCTAGTCAAGATTAATGAATGACAAGATCACATCAAGGAAATGTCAAGACAGACTAGCTAACTTTTGTAACTCGTTCTTAAACAAGAAGTTTTGTAATCAAAGAAGGGTATTTAATTCCCTAAGTTATAAATAAAATATTAGCATATAGATCGTGTTAATACACAAGAATGTTTATATTCGTTACCTCTAAAGAACAATCAAGAGGTTCAAATATTAAAAAGTTCATCCGAAACTTAGAACAAGGAAGACATTGAGAAAATTTATCATCTAGGAGGATGATATACCAAACGTTAGAAAATATTTTAATATGCAAGGACATTATATTATCGAAAAGAATTCGTTCAAAGAAATACGACTGATGGAATATTATACTACCTAGAAAGGTTAATCAAAAAGTCAAAGAAAAAGAACTCGAAGATATTCAAGAAGATACAATTGTTATGTATAGCAAATGAAATTAAGTTAAAGTACAAGAGGACTGTTAGAATATAGAGAATGTCATTGATCAAGATCAGGGATAGAACGGATTCGATAGACTGAATCTAATCAACAACTTAGTAAATAGATTCGACAGACTGAATCCAAACAACAAAGTAGTTAATATCAGTAAATGTTTAGAATACAGAATGGTAAGGTAAATAGTTAAACACAACTGATCAATGTGTTTAGCAATTTATATTTACTAATGATATTCTGAATTATTGACTGGTTACATCATTCAAGGATGTAAGTTAGCAACAAAATAAAAACCCTAGTTATTCTACATACAGATTATAACAACAAGGATAAGATTAGATAGAATCTAATCAACAATCAAAAAGCAAGAACCATTCACTCTTAAACCAACGAATCTCGAGGACGAGATTCATTCCAAGGTGGGGAGGATGTAACATCCCCAAAATTTCGATCCAAATTTAACAACTTAGGAAAGTTGAAGGATCAAAAATTATATCAAGACAAGTCATGAGAAAATATTAAATAAGAAAATATAAGAAAAATAAGAAAATAAAAATATTTCTTAAACTAAGTATTCTTACATGAAGGAAATAAGATAAAGAAAACCTATCCCACATTGGAAGATGTAAGAAAGTGGAAGCATTCCACTTGGGTATAAATAAGGAAATGGAATCCATCCCACATGAAAAGTGGTAAAGAAATGGAAGCTCTTTATAAGAGATAGAATTTCCATAGTTATATTCTTTTATGAATATCATGCACCAAGTAGTCCTAACGGAGGTGCGCAGCACCCGACGCGCACGCGCACGGGCTCGGGTGAGGACTAGGACGAGGACGAGGACGATGGCGAAGGCGACGGCGAAGGGCGTTGGGCGCAATGTGGCGCTTTGATGGCGCACTTCCCACGCCCGCATCGCCGCGAGCCGCTTTGAGAGCCGCCTTAGTATTTTTGGACAACGAGAGTTAGACCCAGACATGAAAAGCTATCAAAGATAAGGGACTGAAAATGAAAAATAATATCCAGGGACCCATCGCGATACGCGATGAGTCCAAGAACACGGCCATCGCGTAGCGCGATGGGCCGTGATGACGCATCACACACGTGTCACACTCTGGTGACACGTGGCAGCAGTCCAGGACACGTGGCAGATGTGTCAGGCCACGTGGCGACACGTGACGTGATCACAGGAAAGGGGGCATCGCGATACGCGACGCCGTTAAAAGATGAGCCCATCGCGTATCGCGATGGGACACAAAATCAGCTATAAATAGGAGGGGCATCGGCTCATTCTCACACACCACATCCACTATCTCTCTAGAATTTACACTCTCTACCTCAGTTTGCGTGCCGAACATCGTTTTGCGTGCCACCGACCCGACAAATATTACCTCGTAATCCGTGCCAAATACCCGGTGTTTTCCTTGAAGTGCGTGCCACTCAAAAGTAGCCGACATTCCGTCTCGAAGTACGTGCACGACCCGACGACACGTGAACATCACCTCGATTTGCGTACCAAGACAGGTGGATCTAGAACGCCTTGATAAAAGTGCATATAGAGTAGAAGTGCTGCCAGTATAAACTTAGGAATATCTAACTCCGAATACCCTTGCGATGTAAGGGGTTCTGCCTAAGTTATTATTTTATTATTATAAATGGCTTAAGACCATAGTCGGAGTTATAGCCGAACCTTGATTATGAATAAGTATAATATAACTTTTCTTAAGCGAAGGTTATAGTCAAAATAGTATTTCTTTATGACTAAGAAATATAATACAAGAGGTTATATTTATGAAATTAATGTTTCTTCTTCAAGAAGAAACTCAGTATAGATGTTAGAAGAAACGAACATATAATTGGTAAATAAAGAAAGGGACTAAAGGTCCAAATTGTTGGTGCATAATGTCAGTAGTTCAGTATCTTGTGTTTTGTCTGTGTCTGTAATCGTTTAGTTTGTTTGTAATGTTTTGAATATTGTTTATTGTATGTTCGCTAGTGTTAGGCGAACTTGGAGGATAAGCGAAGTTATGACAACTTCGCCTAGTATGTTAGGCGAAGTTGTCGAGGTCTATTTAAACCTCCACTTCGGCTTATAGGGTAGAGTTTTTTCCAGAACGTGTGTTAGTGATTATTGATATCACGTGTTGAAGCTTGGCAATATATCGAGTTTAAAGTATTACCCTGTGTGTTTGTTCTACCGATTCAACGTGTTATCTATCTTACACTCATATCGTATTACGTGGGGATTCCGCACCCTAGTGTTACGAGATATTCCTGTGTAGATCCCGCTGGGAACCTACAATTGGGTATCAGAGCATTTGCTCGTGATTGTGTGGTTCGGGATTATCACACGGGTGTTAAGATCGTTCCGTTCGACTATTCGCGGAACGAGTTTACGTTGAAATACCTAGTTTTTGTGTCTTGCCCATCTTCCACCATCAAATATACCCCAAACACCTTCGCATACCTCGCAATACACCCAACTAAAACCTGCAAAAAACCTCGTGTTCATCAAGAGAAGTTGCCGTCAACTTACGTAGGGTTTAAGCGAACTTATAGGGTTTAAGCGAAGTTACTGTGAAGCGAAGTTAATAAGAGGCGAAGTTAGGAAGCAGGGAGGTTGAGTGTTCAATGAAGTTAAGCTTCAAGCGAAGTTGTAACAACTTCGCTATCTGCTCACTGTTCACAGAAAGTATATTTTTTTTGTAATTTTGAGTCTTGTTTCTTTCAACTATGACTTCAATAAACATCACAGAACTGGTAAAGATGGAGGTTGAAGCTGGTTCAGCAACTAAAGCTCCAAAACTGCTTAAAGGTACCGATTTCGTTGCATGGAAAGATCGTTTTGAACAGTATGTGAAGTATCAAGACGCTAAGATGTGGGTTTGCATTCAAGACGGTTACATTCCACCAACGTCCTTGTTTGAAGGTCGTGAACAGATTAAAAAGTACAGTACGATGGAAGAGGATGAAAAGAAAATGTATGAGGCAGAGAGTAAAGCGCATGCAGCTATAACAATGGCACTTCCACAAGAGATTCTCCATACTTTCAAAAAATACAAAACTGCTAGAGAACTATGGGAAGCGCTAGAAAATAGATCTGAAGGTAATGTTGGGATACGTACTTCCAAGACAAAGCTGCTAAAAACCCAATTCTCTGTATTCAAGTATTTGAAAAATGAATCACTTGATGATATCATCACACGATATTATCATTTGATGACCGAACTAAATAATTACTCCATTGAATACAAGGAAGAAGAGGTAGTAGAGAAACTTCTTGATGCTCTCCCACCAAAATGGGAAATGTACAATGTTCTGATGAGAGAAGATAAAGACTTTGCCAAGATTGATTTGGAAACAGTGGTCAATAAGTTACGAAATTCCGAACTTAACATGGTTCGGAAGGAGACACCAACTGATCAGGTTCAGGATCCGGGAATGTATGGTGTGAAAGTCACTCCAAGCTCAAGTTCAAAATCAGATTCCACTGCCTACTACTCAAAGGGAGAATCAAACTCAACTCGGGATGGTCATATGATTCTCAATATGGATGGTGACGTATGTTTTGTAGTTGGAGGTAGTAATCCTTCAAAACCTCAAGCCACAACTGGAAATTTCTCATTAAATGTTTCAAGCTATAACTACTCACAGATGCCCATGAGTGTTAAATTAGCTGAACAACAGTTTGCTCTCTATGCATCCTTCATTGCATCTTATGAGAACTACATCAAAGGTAAAATAATCGACCCTGCAACTTTGGATGAAGACTATGATCAGATCGATGCTGATGATTTGGAAGAGATGGACCTGCAGTGGCAGATGGCTATGATAGTAAGAAGGATAAAGAGATTCATGAAGAAAACGGGTAGAAAGTTCGTTAGAGAAAGACCAGGGTTTGATAAATCAAAGGTTCGATGTTACAACTGTCAACAAAATGGTCACTTTGCTAAGAAATGTACAAATGAGAGATTCGAACGAAGTCAGACCAGGCCTGCACAACAGAATGGGGGTGGTAGTGAAAATAAGGCTATGGTATCTCAACAGAACGGTCGATACAACTGGAATATAAAAGTTGAGGAGATGTTCGAACAGGCAAATCTAGTAAACATTGAAACTGAAGGAAGTGAGAGGGAGACGGGAGAAAATCAAGCATATATGGCAGAAGTGAACGATCAGCTCTCTGAGGTAAGTTATGAACTTCATTGTGAACAATATGAAAACCTGTCTGAACAATTGAAAACATTAACTGATCAGTTTGTTAGTTTGGACACACAATTTAAAACCTTAAAAGAAGATCATCACTATACTAAAACTAGAGAAAACAGTTACTCGGTAAAAATAAAAGCTAGTGAAAAGGATATCAGAAGTCTTAAAGCCACTCTAGCTGAAAAAATACAAGTAATTGATCTCAGTTATGAAGTTTTAGAAGAAAAAACCAACCTAATTGCTGAAAGAGATAAACAGATAGCTGATTACCAGGTAAAAGTGGTGGAACTGAATAGAAAAATTGAACAATTTAGAAATTCTTCTAATATGTTAGATCACATAATCAGTGTTCAACGTTCCCCGGTTAACAAAGGGGGAATTGGATTCTCTGAAGTTCCACCACCATACAACAATAACTATACTTATGATCCTAGTGATCAGCAATCTGCGAATGTTGAGATTAGTCAGACAGTTCCAATCAAAGTTTCTACTAAAGAAATTGAAGTTAATAAGAGCAAAACGAGTAAGTCAAGTTCTAATGTTGCGATTTCTGTCCCTAGCTCTGTCTCATCAAATTCGGACAAGTCATCCGAATTGGGTGAGATAAAAGAAGAGGTTGTGTTACTAAAACGTGGGGAGGAATATAAGCCCGATGAAAAGAAATCTTCCCTAAATCCGTTCGTCCCACCATATGTTAGACAA
Organism: Bidens hawaiensis; assembly: GCF_021521415.1. NCBI lineage: Eukaryota > Viridiplantae > Streptophyta > Magnoliopsida > Asterales > Asteraceae > Bidens > Bidens hawaiensis. The sequence goes on from NW_027505404.1 coordinate 33,385, forward strand.
ACGGGTAGTAACGCAACCTCGACGTCTGCAACAACTGTTGAGACGAAAGTTCAAAACAGAAGTTGTTTCAGATGCAATAAAGTAGGACACCTTGTTGCTGATTGTCCTCTAAAACAGAGAAAATTTAGAGGTATGAGGCCTCCAAAAACTGAGAATAAAACGAATACTAATTATGATGCTGATAAGAATGTGAACACACCAAATTTCAGTCATTGGACTAATCCAAGACTTCAAAGAAATCAGTCTTGTTTTTTCCAAGTAAATTACAAAACCTACAATTATAATTCAGTTAATTTACGAAGGTTTGGATGGCCTCATAGCCAGTCCTCTAGAAGGTTTCCTTTCAGAACTTACAGAAACCACCCTCAAACTGACTTTGGGCAACCAAAGTACTGGATGCCGGACAACAGATTTAATCGACCCAAGACCAGTAGGTCTTGGTTCCCCAGATTTTAATCCTTTTCTTTTATTGTGCAGGAACAGTCAAACAGGGCTGTAAACAATATGTGGGTTGTTGACAGTGGCTGTTCCCGGCACATGACTGGTAACAAGAAATTGTTACGTGACTGGAAATCTGTTCAAGGAGGAAGGGTTAGTTTCGCTGGAGAGAGTGGAGGAAGAATCAGTGGTATTGGAACTATGACGAATGGAAGAATGAAGTTAGAGAAGGTGAATTTTGTGGAAGATTTGAAGCATAACTTGTTGAGTGTATCTCAGATTTGTGACAAAGAATACACGGTGCATTTTACTAAAAATGAGGCAATCGTTCTTTATCCTGGTTTCAAGATACCACAGGCCTGGGTTGTGATGAAATCTCCAAGAGAAAAGAACACGTATGTAATGGATATGAGGTCAACTGAGATGACAACAGAAGAGTCATGTCTTCTGTCAAAGGCAACTGAGTCTGAGTCAGAGTTATAACATCGAAGAATGGGACATATACATCTTCGCAAAATGAATTACATTGTCAAGAATGGGCTGGTACTTGGAGTTCCCTTGAAGAATTTTAACTTTGAAGATCAATGCTTGTCGTGCAAGAAAGGAAAGCAACACAAAAAGCCTCATCACTCCAAGAAGGTTAACTCAATTGTCAGCACCCTAGACCTACTGCACATAGATCTCTTTGGTCCTGTGAATGTAAAGAGTCAAGGTGGAACGTCATACTGCTTGGTTGTAACCGATGATTACTCTCGATACTCTTGGGTATACTTTCTGAAGGCAAAAGATGAGACAGATCAGTTGGTGATTAACTTGATTACCAAGGTTGAAAATATTGTTGGGAGAAAGGTTAAGTACATCAGGAGTGATAATGGTACAGAGTTCAAGAACTATCAGATGGAGATCATCTGCTTACAGAAAGGGATAGAACATCAGTACAGCACCCCGTATACTCCGCAACAAAATGGAGTAGCTGAGAGGAAGAATAGAACGCTAATCGAAGGAGCCAGAACCATGCTGGCAGATGCTAAACTTCCCGTGGTGTTCTGGGCTGAGGCTGTTGCCACAGCCTGTTATATCCTTAATCGTGTTTTAACTGTTAAAATATTAAATAAAACTTGTTATGAACTTATGCATGGTAGAAAGCCAAACTTGAATGGTCTCGAACCTTTCGGGTCCCCATGTTCAATATTAAAGACTAACTCTAAATTTGATGAGAAAGCCGACGAGGGTATCTTAGTCGGATATGTTGTTGGGACTCCCAACAGAAGAGTCTTTAATTTATCGAACAGCAAGGTTGAGGTGGTCTGTAACACTGACATTACGAGTTACAAATCACCAAGGCCTAGCATGGGACCTACTGAAGCTTTCGACTATGATAAACTATTAAAATCTTTTAATGTGCCTTACTTGGATTTTGCAGAAGTTGATGAGAAAATTGCTTCACAGATTCTGTATGACGAGGAGGAAAATATTGTGCAACGTCCGCAATACGATGAAAGTCAACCAACCTCGTCAAGTGCTGTTGATACTCCTGCTGTCTCTACTGGAGAAGAATTCTACAATCCATTTCACACTCAACATCAATCACACACTGATGAACTCTCTTCAAATTTAGAAAACAATCTGGAAGTCGGTCAAGTTCAGACTACTGAAATTCACAAAAATCACCCTTTGGAGAACGTGATAGGTAATTTGTCTGACGGTGTTCGAACAAGAAGAAGTTTGGATGAACACACATGTGTTTACGCAAGTATTAAAGACACGGGTATCATAAATGAATGCTTATACACCTGCTTCATCAGCCAGATTGAACCAAAGAATTATCAAATGGCTCTAAAGGATAGCTCGTGGGTTGAAGCCATGCAAGAAGAATTAGCACAGTTTGAGAAGATGGAAGTATGGAAATTAGTTGAAAAACCACATAACGTAAACGCTATCGGTACAAAGTGGGTTTTTAAATGTAAGAGAGATGAGAAAGGGATAATCATACGGAACAAGGCAAGATTGGTAGTAAAAGGTTTAATCAGCAAGAAGGAATCGATTACAACGAAGTGTTTGCTCCTGTGGCAAGATTGGAGGCAATTCGACTATTTCTGGCATTTGCTGCACACAAACAGATGAAAGTGTTCCAGTTAGATGTGAAAAGTGTCTTTCTTAATGGTAAAGTCGACGAGGTGGTGTATGTTGAACAACCTCCGGGTTTCCCTGACCCAGATTTTCCTGATCATGTGTACAAACTGAGTAAAGCTTTATATGGGTTACATCAGGCTCCTCGTGCCTGGTACGCAACATTGTCAGACTACTTGCTAGAAAATGGGTTTGAAAGAGGAAAGATTGATAGTACGCTGTTTTTCAGGAGAAAAGGGAGAGACTTTCTTCTCGTTCAGGTTTATGTGGACGACATCATTTTTGCTGCATCAAAAGTCACTATGTGTCAGGAATTTGAAGCGGTCATGAATAAAAGGTTTGAGATGAGCGCCATGGGCGAATTAACTTTCTTTTTGGGATTGCAGGTAGATCAGAAGAAAGATGGCATGTTTATTCATCAAACGAAATATGTCCATGATGTGCTCAAACGCTTCAAAATGGATGATAGTACCCCATTTGACACTCCAATCTGCATCAACCACAAACTGGGCGCTGATTCCGACAGTGATGAAGATGTGGATCCCACTCAATATCGAGCAATCATAGGTTCCTTAATGTATCTAACCGCATCTAGACCTGACATTATGTTTGCAGTTTGTCTTTGTGCTCGTTCTCAGGCAAGCCCGAAGGAATCTCACATGAAGGGAGTGAAGAGAATCTTGCGGTATCTCAAAGGCAAGCCTAAGTTGGGATTGTGGTACACGAAAGGGGGAGAACTGGATTTGGTAGCTTACACAGATTCTGACTATTGAGGTTGCAATCAGAATATGAAGTCAACAACCGGTGGATGTCAGTTTCTCGGAGGAAGATTGGTGTCGTGGCAGTGCAAGAAGCAGACCTCAGTAGCCATTTCCACCTGTGAAGCAGAGTACATGGCAGCATCAAACTGCTGCTCCCAGGTTTTATGGATACAACAGCAATTGCGCGATTATGGTCTGAATTTCACTCAAACTCCTATTTGCAATGATAACACTGCTGCAATCTCAGTAACTAACAATCCCGTTAAACACAGCAAAACTAAACATATTGACATTCGTCATCATTTTATACGGGATTGTGCTGAGAAGAAATGAATTGTGCTTGAAAATGTTGATTCTTTGGATAATTTTGCCGATCTTTTTACTAAAGCGTTTGACCGATCCCGTTTTCAAAATCTTGTTGAGCTTAATGGGATGATCAATCCCGAGTAACCTTGTTTACTTTAAAAAAAAAACCATCACTATCGCTTAAAATTATGTCGGTTGCATAAGCTTGAAGGACATATATTCGGATATGTTTGGTCCTTACTTCTACTTGTAGATTATGAGGATAGCCATTAACCAGATGACTGAAAGTGACCGGGGCGGTTTATGATGGGTTTTTATTCTTTCGCTAAAAAATAGTCGTTCATACTTAGTTAGACGGACACATACTCGTATGTGGTCGGTCCAGCTGATCCATTGGATCTTCAGGATAGCCGTTTACCTGAAGACTTTGACTTGATCGGGGCGACAGGATTTAAAATTTTTTTTGGGAGATGATATAATTTTTCAAGGCTATAACTTCGTAAGAAGTTTCAATACGATGTTTAAAAGAAAATTGATCCAACCTTGGAAAGTGATAGAAAAACTGATTCTGTGTGCTTAACTGGTGAAGTTATTAGGCCTAACAGACTCTAGAACAGTCATTGTATGTTATGGTAGCTTTCTATGGTGCGTAACAGTAGAAGTGATACAAACTAAATCTCCTCGATTTAATGTGGAGAATCATTCTGAGTTGTGCTTGTCTCCATACACATCTTTCCGAATGATAGGCAGAAAAGTCATACACGAGCCCGTGAGTGTTCTGATTCCCGCGAAGAGAGTGTCAAGTACCTGCAGTGATCCAGATTCGGGACTTGCAGTTGTCTACAATTTGAAGTTGTATTAATGTCTTTATTTGCAAAAAAAAAAAAAAAAAAAAAAAAAAAAAAAAAAAAAAAACGTGTATATTGTTAAGCCTTCTGAAGCTTATGTTGTTTCAAATATCAAGAAAGGGGAAAGAAAGAATATTTCAAGCATAAGAAAGAACGGGAATAAGACTCTAAAGATAGATGTGTGCACATTGTTTAATCAGACACTACGGGTCGAAGTCAACTCGGGGTGACTTGGGGAAAGCCAAATACGCTTTGAGAATAGATAGGAGACATCATAATCTCTCATGTGATATCCATCTAAATTTTAAGCTTAATTGAACCTAATCCGTATCACAGAAGCGATGAAAACCATACTAAGTTTTATACCTGCCTACAACCTGCTTCTTTATGTCATAATACCGCTGAACATGAATCTGAGTGACAGCCGCTTAATCAGTATGATTCCTGTTCGGATCTTTTCTAAAACATGCAGGTTCTCGTCATGACTGAAATTTGATCCCGTTTAATTAATTATCTTTACTTTGTTTTATATTTTATACATTGGTACGTTTTAATAAACACTTGGTTACTTGTTTTGATCCCTTTTTCTTTAATTTCAATTAAGGCGAAGTTGTTTTTTAAGCGAAGTTGGATCTGGCGAAGTTATCAATATAGCGAAGTTGACCAGCTGTTTGACTTAGGCAAAGTTGTCAAAGGGGCGAAGTTAACCATAACTTCGCCCCTGTATTTTCAAAACTATATAAAGGTGAAACGGTGGTCAACTTGGTCAAATAATTTCCAAACTTATAACCCTCGGCGAAGTTATACCCACGAATTAACCCTCATTATAATCTGATTTTTGTCCGAGTTAAAGGTTTGTAAGATCATTGTGACCCGTAATTCGTAAGACTTGGTAATAATCGGCGTCTTGATTATCCAATGTGTGGCTTTGGTTAAACGGACCTTAAACCCTCGTTCAACATCTTGTGTTAACTGTGTTTTAGTCTTCATATGGTCATCTGAGCCTATATCGGCTACCGATTTCATGTTTTCATTCGCAAAATCGATCAAACACAGCCCCAATTGGGTCATTATGATGCGCCGATTAGAGAAGCGAAGTTAAGGTTTAGGCGAAGTTGCTCATAACTTCGCCGACTGATTAACTTCGCCTTATCAGAAACTTCAACCATAAGTTATCTGGTTTATTTCGTTTTACTCAGGCGAAGTTGAGCCACAGCGTAGTTAAACATAAAAGATGTCATAACTTCGCCACTGGTAACAGGCGAAGTTATGATATGTTAAGAAACTATTCTAATTTAAACCGTTTGTTGTGCAGTTATGGCTGCTGTGGCAGGGGCTGGTGGTGACGAAGGTGGTGACAACAACCGACAGTTCTTTCCGGGTCACAACATGTATATCACTTTGGATCCGGATGCTAGTGGTATAGACGACTATCGTGAGATCATTTCATTCCTCGTTCGCTTACGTATTTTTCACGCCATCACGACTACTCTCCCCATTTCGCTACCAAATATCGAAGACTTTTGGCGAACGGTTGAATATGACTGTAGAGTTGATCCTTCGGTTATGCGCGCTACAGTGAACAATCAGGTGGTACAGTTCTAGGCAGATCAAATAAGGGTTGTTTTACAGTTCGGGGTTGAAACTACAAATGATCCCACAGACTTTCCGGCTACATTCAGAGATGGTGTGTTTCTGCGCATGGGTTATTCGGGTCCGTTGGGTGACACTCAAAGGAGAAAGGGATTTTTATTAGATCAGTGGCGTTTTCTGATGCACGTGATGATAGTGTGCATGTCTGGTCGTAAAGCTGGTACAGACGGTATGGGGGCAACGATGCAATCTGCAATGACTGCCCTGACTTACAACAAGCCCTGCAGCTTTAGTCAGATGGTGTTTTATGAGATTGATCGTCAGAGACGTGCGGTCGCTAGGGAAAGATTTTTGATGTATCCGAGATTCCTACAGATGATTCTGAAACATGTAGCTCCTACGCTGCCTCAACGACGTCCTATCCGTTATGTTGAGAGTGTGAGTAAGAGGATTTTTGCGCAATGCAGGTCATCAAGTGCTCGTAGCAAACCAGAACTTCGTCCGCGGCACACTGCATTGTTTGGTTATTTGGAGAATCCTGCTTATGTTGCTCCTCCAGGAGATGAATTTCTTGATCCGGCACCGCAACAGGCTGATGTTCCTCAACCACCTCCTGTGGTTCAACAACCACCTATGGTACAGCAAGCACCGACTGCTGATCCGGTTGCAGCTCCGGAAGAACAGGTTGACCTTGAAGTCGACTTTGGAGGGCAAGGGTTCTTTGACATGGAACGAATTGATCCAGCTGCTGAGGTTCGAGCCTCAGTAGCTGAGGCATCTGGTGTGAATGTTTCTATGGTCGCTACATCTGTGGCAGATTCTGAGAGAACCGACTCTGACTCCTCCACTGACGATATCATTGAAGCACAACAGATTCTGGCCAGACAAGAAAGAATACATGGAAAGAGAAAGAAAGACTCGGATGACAGTGAATCTGGCTATGAGGAGGAGTTAGACAAGTTGGTACGAAGATCGAAGAAGGCCAGGGCTGGTGAAAGTTCAGGAGTTGGTGAAAGCTCAAGGGTGCTTCGTTTCTCTCCACCCTCGTTATCTGGTATGACTATGGTTCCTGCTTCTATGACTGTAACAGTACCGATTACCTCAAGTGTTCCCGTGGTGACCCATCGTCATCCTTTGGTGTTCCTCCGACCACGTTTCAATTTACAGCACCGGAGATAGTCTCCTTGCCACCTCCTACTGTCACTCCATCGGAGGTTGTTGCAAGATTTGTTGAGTCAACGTTGGTTGCTACTGCGGGGATTCCTGTTTCAATACCACCCGCTGTTAATTTTCAGACTACTTCTGATATTCCAGTTAGTTTGGGCATTCCTCCACCGTATGCTCAAGACATTTCTCACATAAGGTTTGATTTTGATGCTACTTTATCAGATTCCGAGAGGATAGCAGCTCTTGAACGGGTGGTTGCTGAACAGTCAAGAATTAATCTCATCCAAACTCATGCCATCCAGAGACTTGTGGCAGAGAATCAGTTACAGTCGTCCCTCCTTGTTGAACACGGTAAATTATTTGATGCCCTTAAAGAGTTCTTAGCATCTCAGGGGGAGACGAGCTGCAAGGGCGATGAGTTGAGAACCAAGAAGAGACAAGATAGAGACGATGATCCCAATGCATCGAAATGTGCAGGTGGTGAGTTGCCAAGAACTGAACAAACTCTTGGGACTTCCACATCTCAGGGGGAGTCAACTGGTACATCAGGTGGATCAGGTGGAGAGAATGTCGTTGTTGTTGATGATGAGGAAATGTTGGGTGATGATGATGATCTAACAGATGATGTGTTAACTATTGATGAGATTGAAAAGATAGGAGAACAGATTGTGATTGATAGTGAGATAGAAGAATGTGAGATTGTGGATGATAGTGTAGAACATGATATTCCAGATGTTGACAAGGTGAATGTGAGTCAAGATATGGATGTGTCAGATGAGTCTGAGTGGGAAGAATAGCCGAGATGGAAAGAAGGCTATGCTCAATGGTTTGTCAAGAAAAAGAAGCCAGCGGTTCCAACAATGTTTAAGAAGAGTTACAACATCAAGGGATACGCTGAGTCAAAGAAAGGTATTATTTGCTGGCTGTATGATGAGCAGTTAAAGTTGTTTGTGATTAAGCGTTATGATGGAATTCAATATTTTAAGAAGGCATTGAGATCGCTAAACACCTTGCCTGAGTGTGAGGTGAAAGATTTGGCTCGTTTGAGATTGATTAATAGGAGTGATGATGATGTTGCAAGAATAATTGGAAAGATAGTATGGAAGGAAGCTATTAAGGAGAAAAAGTTTGAGCTTCTAAAGCCTCAGAAAGGAAGATTGGTTGAAGATAAGGATCGGGGAATGAGGGCTGATGGCAAGCCCTGGATGGTGATGAAGTATAAGCCGATTCGGTGTTTGAAGGAAGTGCCGATGAAGATGATGCCCAAGGATGTTTTAAAGAGTCTCAAGTGGTGGTATGTTGATAGTCAGACAGCTGAAGCTGTTATGGAAGATGAGGACGAACAGGAGATTTTGAGAGTGTATGATCCCATGCACTTGGTAAATTTGTCTCAAGCTGATTTGCAGGTACTAAGCGATATGAAGATATTCTACATTCCTGCGTGAAAATATGAAGCCAAGAAGTACCAAAGGGTGGTCTCTGTCTGTGTAAGACAGGGCGCTCATGCTTGAAGACAGGTGGCACAAGATTTTTGGGATTACTAGACACGAGAAAGAAGATGGAGATATGAAGCTACTGCCAAGGGGGAGTCTGTTAGTGCATAATGTCAGTAGTTCAATATCTTGTGTTTTGTCTGTGTCTGTAATCGTTTAGTTTGTTTGTAATGTTTTGAATATTGCTTATTGTATGTTCGCTAGTGTTAGGCGAACTTGGAGGATAAGCGAAGTTATGACAACTTCGCCTAGTATGTTAGGCGAAGTTGTCGAGGTCTATTTAAACCTCCATTTCGGCTTATAGGGTAGAGTTTTTTCCAGAACGTGTGTTAGTGATTATTGATATCACGTGTTGAAGCTTGGCAATATATCGAGTTTAAAGTATTACCCTGTGTGTTTGTTCTACCGATTCAACGTGTTATCTATCTTACACCCGTATCGTATTACGTGGGGATTCCGCACCCTAGTGATACGATATATTCCTATGTAGATCCGGCTGGGAACCTACACAAATGTTTTATATAAACAAATGTTTTTATCAAGGTTAAAGCTATATAAAACGGACTAAAGGTCTGAAGTTAGATCGATGATATAGTTATTTATACAAATGTTATTCTCGTACTATAGGTCCGAGGTAACAAAAACAAGAAGAAGAGAACAGAAAACAGGAATCAGTATCAGAAACTGATTATAAACAGAAAAGGTGAATACGCCCCAAACCTTTTTATATTTAGTCGTATATAGGTTCTCATGATTACAAAAGAAAATTTAGTAAAGGAAGATGAAGGTGCAAAATGTACCGATGTACAACCACTAGGAAACATGTCTTATTTACATTGCCAAAACGAACTTTATGTGAATATCGAGTGATGTAATGTACTGATAGGAAGCTCATAGTATTTTTTTTTCCAAAGAGAAGATTTGCTAAGGCGAGAACATACCATGCGCCTACGACATATTTGGTTGAGTCCTATGAGAAGATGTGCCATATGTCCTTAGTTTTCTAATCCAAGACGTCTTCTTTGGAGAATTCTGTCTTTTCATCTTCTCGTTGAGATATTCTTTCATCACATGTAACCCCAGCTCCACCACCTCCAGCGGTGGAGACACCAAAGGGTTGGCTTCTAGATGAAGCTTGCGGAGTCTTTTCAAACAACCCATTGAGTCTGGCAAGGTCGTAATGTTGTTGTAACTAATTTCTAGTTCAACAAGAGAGGACATAAGACCTAAGGAATATGGTAAAGTGTCAAGGTACCGAAAGTTTTGACTAATATTAAGGATCTCAAGGTTGATCAAGTTTCCAATGTCTTTAGGGAGAGATTCAAGGTGGTTGAGGCGTGCGTCAAGGTGGCGGAGGTTGGCTAAGTGGGAGGTGGATGAGGGGAGGAACGTTAGCCTGTTTGAGTTAACCGACAACTTCTTTAGATTGATGAGTTCAAAACCAATAGTATCAGGTAGTTTGCTTAACTGATTGAAATTCGCATTTAAATCTTCGAGCGCTTTGCAATTCTTTATGGATTTCGGGAGAGACTGAAGAAGATTACTAAAATGTTGAGGGTCTTGAGTTTTGACAAGCAACCAATTGACTTGGGGATTGTTCTTAGTAGATTTGAATGCACATCCAATACTCCTATATTTAGAAGTCTTGCTATTAGTGACTCTGGGATTACCTGCAATACACCATTCAGTTCTTTATTATTAAATTAATATCTGAATTTCTAAAAATGTGTATAAGTATGAGTATGAAGTTTCTTTTATACATACATTCCTATGAATACACATGCATATGCACACATACTTATACATATACATTTCTAAAAATGTGTACAAGTATGAAGTATAAAGTTTGTTTTATACATACGTATACATATACATATACATATACCTATGCATACACATACATGTGTATAAGTATAAAGTTTTTTATCACACCAAGAATAAATAGTTCAATATATAATTATAAAAAAAGTTATCTATCTATATATGAATAAATTACACTTATCAATTAAGAAATTCTCTAATGAAAAATAAAATGCAACCAACAAATTCACCAGCAAAACAATCCTATCAATAAATACAAAACAATTGCAAAATGAAATAAAATTATTAAAAACAAAATGGTACCTGAAGATTGTTTTTGGAAATGTCCAATTTATAAACAATCCCTAAATTGAGATTTGAGGTTAAAGGAAGAGTGCCTAAAGACATGTTTTTCAAATCCACAACTGCATGCATCACACCACCTTCTTCTTGTGTATTATTTCTCCCAAAATGTTCTATGTTTGACCTTGAAAAGTCAACCTTCATCATTCCATGATCATGATTAACGATTATCATGTATAATGCGGATATATATATTTGTATCTTTATCTCTATATACTTCTAAAATACACCAAATTTCAAGATTCAACCAGTCGCGGACCCAGGAATTATTTTCTTGGGGGGTTACATCGGGACTTAACGCTAATCTTATGGGGGGCGATCGGAATTTTCACATAAAAATAACACTAAAAAAAATTTAAGGTGGGCGGCAGCCCCCCCTTTCCAGCAACATAGGTCCGCCCCTGGATTCAACACGCCCAGAATGTGTTATGTGAGATGAGAGAGATATATATGAAGTGTGATTTTGACAAAAATATTTTATGTTGGATGAGACCAATGTGGAGAGATTATAGTGATATTTAAAGGGAGAGAGAGATGTACAGATGATGACAAGATTGGTATATGAATATGATCAAATGTAATGTCATTTGTTAAATGTTGTTAACATAAAATACTTTCTCCTGCTATCACCTTTCTCTTGAGATAATTATTTTACCTATTCAAATTTGTATGGTTTTTATTTAACTGTCTAATTTTACTGTTATATATATATTTAATGGCTAAGGGTGTGTTTCATTCCGATATTTTCATTGTGAATTCTGTTGTTGTGTTAGAGTAAAAAAACCATAGTAGATCATATATAAAAATAAACTTTATCACAAAGTATATTATCTTTTTACAGAAATTATATGTCGAATGTGTGTTCAATTAGTTTTATTATCTAACTATCTATATAATTGTCTATCAAAAAATCTTATGTGTCATTCTCACATTGCTCCACACCCCTTTTAAATTCACCAAATTGCTTGATTTCTGAATAGAGATCTCTCATTGATTTAACCCGGTTTGACCGTTAAACTTAAACGGGTCATAACATCTCAAATACCGTATTATTATTTGTGAAATCGTAAGCTACACTCTCCACTTTCCAACAGAACTCGCCAATTCCATTCTGTCATGAGTTTTGAAGCTAATTTGAATCGTAGCACGCATTTACACAAGCCAAAACGCCTCTACCTCCTAATCTCTCTTCGCCTTCAAGCCTGCTCTATCAAGCTCAGACCGTGGTTCTAGAACGAAATATTGAATATGATAGGGTTGATGACGGTGGAGGCGAGATAGGGTTCAATTGGGGCATTCGTTCTCTGTTCATCGACTTTGGAGGGGAGATACTAGATAGTGTTCTACCGTGGTTTCTTCTTCCGGCTACAATGACGAGGTATGGCTTTAATATTCTCTAATTCGTTCGATTTCGTCCCTGTTTTATTTTGCCCTAAGTTTTCCATGCATTTAGGATTTAGAGTTAATAACGAGTACGCAATATTATAGAACCTTGACGAATTTGCAGGTTTAGTTAGTGATTTAAAATTTGGGTAGTCCGCTACAGTGATACATTTGCATTCTTGAATAAACAATTAACCGTTTAAATGTTATGCTTAGTTTTTAAAAAGCTATTTAGCCTACTTAACTCTGAAATAAAGAACAAGGTGAACATATTTAAGTACATGTTATAATAGTCAGTTTGCATTATCCACATAAATTAAATTTGAAGAATATATATTAGCTTGGTTAGGCATTGTTGGTGGTCTTACAGTTTGAGTTTGTAATCACTAGAAGTTGTTTTTGTCTTTAGTTGTAGCATGTGGTGTAGGAACCGAATTCGTGAATTGAGTAAATAAACAGAAAAAAATTAACAAACAGTTTTATTACTCATATAATACAATACAATACAATAATCTGAAATACAATACAGAATCAAAGAAATAAACCAAATATAATACGAAAAAAATATAAACGGTTTGGCTGAGGATCGTGTTGAATACGGGGCCCTTAAAACAATATTTCGAGTCTCCCAAGAGAACTCGTTGTTTCCCAGGGTACAACAGCAGGAGCAGTAGTACTGCCGGAGTTAACCGTAAACCTGAAAAAGGTTCGAATAAAAGAAACCAGAAATTTAGAAGAAGTTGGAAAAACCTTGCAACAATGCTTGTGTTGTGTGTAAGGTTTGGTGTATGTTGCAACTTAGTTTACCTCTCTATTTATAGAGGAAAAACAAGGCACAAGTTTTCCATCCCACCAATGTGGGATACACCACTATAGTATTTTCTTTCAAATACACACAATCACACATCGATATCTCATTCATCAATGTCTATTAGTGTGCATTTGTTGTGTCATAACAACCTACTAATGCACACGTAACAAATTTTCCAACAATCCCCCACATGAATGGAAATCGATTCTTCGAAGTAAGTTTCAGCAGTTGAGTATTGCCGGATAGGTAGGTGTTACCCTTTGAACCTTCCGTTGTGAAGCATACTTAGCCTCCTAGCGGTTTGTAGTCGCGATGACTTTGAACAGACCCCCATTTGTGTAGACGACAATATGCCTTCACACAATACTGTCCCTGGTTTGGTCAATCCCTCATTCTTGTGTCCATTATGGTCATGGATCACGGTCCTGGTTCTGCGAGAGCTCTAGGAAATTGCGCCTTCCCACAATTCCATTCGAAGCGACCACACTTCTCTCTAACATAGGTGCTTCCCATGAATCATTAAAAGCATCATGGTTATTTCACTTAACCTTAATCTGCTTAACCTCTCCCAAATGTCACTGGTTTTAAGGTATTCCCCTAGGAGAAAGGACTAGGAAGTTCAAGACTCCCTTTGGTTTTGGGGTACTCCCCCACAGTGACTGCCTCTGGTCATATGATTAAGTTTGCCTATTGAACTTAGCTCTTGGGATCTCCAGTCTGCTAAGTTAGGTTTCCCTCATACTTCCTTTATCGCGGGCTTTAGTCCCATTCCTCTCGACAACTTATAAAATTTATCCGTGCTTAAGCCTTTTGTTAACGGGTCTGCAATGTTATCTTCTGACCTCACATGGTCAATCGTGATAACACCCGTTGACAGTATTTGTCGTATCGTGTTATGTCTACGTCTCATATGCCTTGATTTGCCATTATACATTGAACGTTGAGATCTACCAATTGCAGACTCACTGTCACAATGTATGCAAATTTCCGACAACGGCATTGGCCATTGTGGAATGTCTTCCACGAATTGACGTAACCATTCTGCCTCTTCCCCAGATTTGTCTAAGGCAATGAATTCAGACTCCATTGTGGATCTAGCAATTACAGTTTGTTTGGATGATTTCCAAGATATTGTTTCCCCACCAAGTAGGAACACGTACCCACTTGTTGATGTGGAATCTTTCATATCCGAAATCCAGTTCGCATCAGTATACCCTTCGATCACAGCTGGATGGTTGGTATAATGCAAACCATAGTCTCTTGTGTATCTTATGTACCTAAGCACCTTTATAATAGCTTTCCAATGTTGAACACTTGGATTGCTAGTATATCTACTTAGCCTACTCACCGCGTATGCTAAATCGGGTCTCGTACATGTCATGAGATACATTAGACTTCCAATGATTCTTGAATACTCTAATTGAGCAACCGACTCAGCTCTATTTTTACATAGATGTAGAGTAGTGTCAACAGGAGAACGAGCCACTCGATTGTCTTCCTTGTTGAATTTTTCAAGAATCTTGTCGACATAGTGTGCTTGACTCAAAGTAAGACCTTCTTTGGTTTTAATGATTTTTATTCCAAGAATAGTATCAACTAAACCCATATCTTTCATGTCAAATCGTGCCTTTAACATGTCTTTTGTAGATTGAACCATTTTATCATTACTCCCAATGATAAGCATGTCATCCACATAAAGGCATAAAATAACATAACCTCCATTTGTGTTTTTAACATAAACACATTTATCACACTCATTAATTTTGAAACCATTGCCAATCATGACTTGGTCAACCTTTTGGTGCCATTGTTTTGGAGCTTGCTTCAAGCCATACAAAGACTTGATGAGTTTGCATACTTTGCCCTTTTGACCAGGGGTGGAGAAACCCTCAGGTTGCTCCGTGTATATCTCTTCTTCCAAATCACCATTTAGAAAAGACGTTTTTACATCCATTTGTTGCACTTCCAAACTTCGTAAAGATGCGATTGCAAGCACCAACCTTATAGAGGTTATACGTGTTACAGGTGAGTAAGTATCAAAATAGTCTAGACCTTCCTTTTGTCTAAAACCTTTGATCACTAGCCTCGCCTTGTATTTGTCAATACTTCCATCGGCTTTCATCTTGTTTTTGAATATCCAACGATATCCAAGTGGTTTGCAACCAACTGGAAGATCTACCAATTCCCAAGTATGATTTTGTAAGATCGAATCAATTTCATTCTTGATTGCTTCTTTCCATTTAGGTCCTTCAAGTGAGGTCACCGCTTCATGGTAGGTATTAGGTTCACCTTTAACCATAAAGCTTACAAAGTCAGGACCAAAGGATTTTGCAACCTTTTGTCTTTTGCTTCGTCTTAAATCACCATCCTCAGTCTCGGGCCGTTCATGTGTTCCTTCATGAACCACGTCGTCATTTTGTGTTGACGAGCTTGCACCTACATCATTCGCTCGTGATGATGAGGCCTCATGTGTGTGTCCTAACTTAGGAAACACGTGCTCAAAATACGAGACAGTATTGGGGTTCACCTCCATGAAAGTGTTTACGTGTACATTTTGATTTTTGGATTCATGTACCAAAAACCGATGTGCACTACTATTGTGAGCATATCCAATGAAAATGCAATCAACAGTTTTGGGACCAATCCTAAGAGCCTTAGGAGGTGGTACGGTGACTTTAGCTAGACACCCCCACACTTTCATGTATTTGTACGAAGGTTCTCTTTCCTTCCATAACTTATAAGGAGTCTCGTCCCTATTCTTGAGAGGTATCTTATTTAAAAGATAATTTGCCGTTAAAATGGCATCCCCCCACATGTCATGGCTCACCCCAGAACTAACCAACATGGCATTCGTCATCTCTTTCAATGTACGGTTCTTTCGTTCCGCCATGCCATTTGATTGTGGAGAATAAGGAGCGGTTAATTCATGTATTATGCCACTTTGTGCGCATAAATCCGCAAATGGTGAAACGTATTCACCTCCTCGATCGCTCCTTACACGTTTAATTTTCTTGTTAAGTTGTAACTCAACTTCATTTTTAAACAAGATAAATTTTTCTATTGCTTCATCTTTACTTTTAAGTAAATATACATAGAAATATTTTGAGCAATCATCAATAAACGTGATGAAAGATTTGTTTCCTCCTCTTGTTGGGCACATTTTTAAATTGCACACATCGGTGTGAATTAAATCAAGTGTTTCGGTTATTCTTTCAACCGATTTGAAGGATGATCTTGTAAGTTTGGATTCAACACATGATTCGCATTTCGAGTTTGTATCAATGTGGAATGTTGGTATGCTTTTTAATTTAATTAAACGACGAAGTGAATTGAAATTTACATGTCCTAATCTACCACGCCAAACATTTGAATTTAAAGACTCAATAATATAAGCAGAAGTAGATGCCTTATTCATTTCATTTCCAATCACGGTTACATCAAGCTTAAACATACCATTGAGGGCATAGCCCTTACCAACATACATTCCACGCTTAGTCAAGACAAACTTGTCCGACTCAAACACTAAATGAAAACCAAACTTATTAAGCAACCAACCGGAAACCAAATTCTTACGAATTTCGGGCACATACAAAGTGTTGCTCAAAGTAAGCTCTTTTCCCGAAGTCATCTTGAAGATCACATTCCCTTCACCCTTGACGTCGGCCATTGCTTGATTCCCCATAAACAACTTAGCATCACTAGCAGCCTCCTTAAAGGTGCTAAAGAAGGTCTTGTCACCACACACATGACGGGTCGCACCCGTATCAATGAACCATCCTTGCGGTTTGTCCCCCACAAGATTGATTTCTTCAATCACTGCCGAGAGCACGGTGATCATTGCCACCAACGGTTCACCATTTTCATCCACCATATGCGCACGCTCACGCTTAGGCTTCTTGCATTTGTTCGCACGATGGCCATTCTCATTACAATTGTAACAAACACCTTGGAAGTTTGAAGATTGAGGTTTCTTTTTCACAACCTCCTTCTTCGGTCCAAGGTTCACCTTTCCCTTTACCTTATCCATTTTACCCTTACCCTTATGCCCCCCTTAGAAGATTGTCCAAGTTCAAATATGTTGGCCTTAGCCATTGGCTCCACACGAGCTGATTTTTGAGCCGTTTTATTGTCTTCCTCAATTCGAAGACGGACAATTAATTCATCAATAGTCATCTCCTTTCGTTTGTGCTTAAGATAATTCTTAAACTCAACCCAACTAGGAGGCAACTTTTCAATTATGGCTGCAACTTGGAACGTTTCACTAAGTGTCATACCCTCGGCATGAATTTCATGAAGTATAACTTGTAGTTCTTGGACTCGGGTGATCACAGTCTTGGAGTCAACCATTTTAAAGTCCAAAAAACGGGCCACAACAAATTTCTTTGTTCCCGCATCTTCGGTTTTATACTTCTTGTCTAAAGACTCCCATAGTTCTTTGGCAGTCTTTATCCCACAATAGACGTTATACAATGGATCCGCCAAACCATTGAGCACGTAATTGCGACATAGAAATTCAGAATGTTTCCAAGCGTCCAAAGCACTCACACTTTGGGCATCATCTTGGGCAGTGGGTATGGGGGCTGTTTTCTCCAAGAACTGTGCTAAGTTCAAGGTTGTCAAGTAGAAAAACATTTTCTGCTGCCACCTCTTAAAGTGGACACTCGTGAACTTTTCGGGTTTTTCAGCATGGTTAGCCATTGTGGTCGCTCCCACATTGGCTGGGGTGGTCAAATGGACAGCAGGGGTAGCATTAGAAATGTTTGGGGTTGGTCTTGTCATTCTTAAACACAGAAAACAGACCAAGTTAGTAACTTAGAAAAAAAAATTCAGAAAATTCTGAAATTTGCGAGATAAATTTATCCCGTGCGAGATAGCTTTATCTCGTGCGAGATAACACTATCTCGTGCGAGATAGCAAAAAAAAAACAGCCCAAAAAAGGAGCCTTTTCTGATTTCAGAATGCTAAACCAAGAATGAATCTGTCTAAGTCCAACTTTGAAGATCCAATTCTTGATTCTGAGACCAAACAGAAAAGAAAAAACTGTTTTTAAAACATATACTATTTTGAAACAAAACTGGTTTGGATCAAAACAGAATAGTTTTTGAGAATTTAAACAAAGTTTTCACGAAACGGTTTTAAAAATATTGTTTTAAGATTGTTGGAACCGAATTCGTGAATTGAGTAAAAAACAGAAAAAAAATTAACAAACAGTTTTATTACTCATACAATACAATACAATACAAGAATCTGAAATACAATACAGAATCAAAGAAATAAACCAAATACAATACGAAAAAAATATAAACGGTTTGGCTGAGGATCGTGTTGAATACAGGGCCCTTAAAACAATATTTCGAGTCTCCCAAAAGAACTCGTTGTTTCCCAGGGTACAACAGCCCGAGCAGTAGTACTGCCGGAGTTAACCGTAAACCTGAAAAATGTTCGAATAAAAGAAACCAAAAATGTAGAAGAAGAAAGAAGTTGGAAAAACCTTGCAACAATGCTTGTGTTGTTTGTAAGGTTTGGTGTATGTTGCAACTTAGTTAACCTCTCTATTTATAGAGGAAAAACAAGGCACAAGTTTTCCATCCCACCAATGTGGGATACACCATTATAGTATTTTCTTTCAAATACACACAATCACACATCGATATCTCATTCATCAATGTCTATTAGTGTGCATTTGTTGTGTCATAACAACCTACTAATGCACACGTAACAAATTTTCCAACATGTGGATTAATATGAAAAAAAGAAAAAAAGATGTTTCCTTTCAAAAATTGGTCAATTAGTATTCTTCTCTTAGTTTGACCACATGGGCATAATTGTAATGTTTGTGCTCCATCAACTTATCGCAAGTTGTATATCTATAGCTATTTAAAAATGAATACAGTCTAATAGTATGCAGATTTATGTAAACAGATATGTGATATATTGTTTAATGTTCACATTGACAGTCGCTGCAAAAAGCGCTTGCGGACTTGAATCAGATTCAATCAGTTCATGCAAGTTGACATATATCATTCTTTTTTTTGTGTGTGTTTGCACTTTGGAAGATTAAAATAGCAGCACTTGCATCTAAGCATCTTGCAATAGAGAATACAAGTAGAGTAAAATAGCAGCAATGCATCTTACAATAGAGAATACAAGTAAAGTGGAATATATCAAGCTCTTGAAATTTTGTATTGAAAAAAAAAATCCAACTCTTTAGTGTTTGATATTTGACGGATATGTTTTTAATATTGATGCATTCTTTTCCACATATGGTCCTTTTTAGTTTTTACAGCTTGCAAAAATTACTGAGACACAATTGAAATTTATTCTAGAAGCTTGGTTGCAGGCATGCTCACATTTTAAATCTTCAGTCAATTTAAAGCTTTTATCCATATTTTTCATATTTGTTATAACTTGGTTTTAAGTGGTTGTATGCATTTAACCATAAACATTAGCGCATTAAACTTCAATACATGTTGTTTTCTTCTGCATATAGGTGAATGCAGGCGAGTGTTAAAGTGTCCCTATGCGTACAGGTATTACCTACCTGAGAAAGAACACGCAAAGAGACAACGTTTTGAGTACTTACAACGTATGCAAAGATTCCCACATCATACACAACATTAATCCTATATTATTTTCTTTTAACATTTTGGAATCTTTCATAACAGGTGAAGCCGAGGCTGTTTAGAAAGGATTCATCAATTATGCATCAAAAAGAATGAATAATAATAATTTGGTAATGTTAATTTATATCAATCCCGGACATGGGATATGACAAATATAGGGGAAGCTCAATAATAAATGAATACATATTTCTAGGAGTGTGCTAGCCTTCAGAGTAACATCACCCATGGCTGCATCATCCAGACTTTTGTACTATCTTTACTAAATTCTGTTGTTTCTTTGACTTTGACTACAATATTCATATGAAGAAATAATGGCAGTGTGGACTGTGGAGCATGTGCAAAATACCAAAGATGTACTGTTTTGATTTGTTTATACAAATGTAAATTCATAGTTTTATGCTTTTGGCCCACATGCTAAAATAAAACTTATTGGTTAACCTCTTTAGGAAAATGTGTTTGTTGATATATTTAAATAAAAAATTTGGAGTTTGACTTCTTTAGTCAAACAAGTTTTGGTATGCTCTTTTGACATTATTTTAGCTAAATTATGGTTGGAAAACCAAGTTCCAAGTTACGAGATTAGGAACACTGGCACACTAGATTATGCATATCGGGCTAAAAGCATCAAGAATATACCAAAGGTTTGTTTGCATTTCTAAACTTGAGTGAACTGTGGTTTTCGTCCCTGTTGTTTGTCCAAAATTTACGGTTTTAGTCCAATAGTTTCAAATGTGTGATTTTCGTCCATGTGATTTTATCTCACTTGCAATTAAACCTGATCCCGCTAACCCCGTTAAATCTGGTCGTTAAACTAATCAACATGCGCCTCACGTGAGGGGCAGTTTTGTCATTTTTCTCCCCAAATACACCCCAACCACGAAAACCACAGTTTACCCTCTAAACTTTTAAATTTTAGTCGTTTAAAATATTGTAATTTTTTTCTATTAAATATTTCAGGTTAATCATAAGGTGACAAAATCAGTAGCTGCTAAAGAACTCTACACTGAAATCGACAGTCTTAAACAAGGTAAAAAAATAAATTAGTTTCTATTGGTTGTTGAGAATGAATTTTTTCCTAATTATTTGAATCTGTTTCTTCATTTAATTTAGGTTATGCTTTTGTTTGCTTTAAATTCTACATAATTTGAAGTTGTTATATGGGTAATTTAATTATATTAATACAATTGTTTGCTCTTATATAAGTGAAATTAAATATATATATATATATATATATATATGATGCAATCATATTAATGCATATTGCTAATAAATGCATAAAAAAATTCTATCTAAAGATTGTTGAAATTGCATTGGATACACCTTCTATATGGTTAGTATTATTATTTTTTATAACGTCTGAAAGTGATGTTTATATGTTATGATTTATAGGAACCGGAAGGTGGTTTATTGGCTGAAGTTACCTAAAGAAGTGGTGGCCCCGATCACTATTATTCAGATGTGTCATAGCCTGAACAAAGGAGAAGGATGTGTTATTTTGTTATATTGCTTGGTGTGAAAATTGACCTAACCGCATTAACTTTTATTCTGTTAATTTTTAAGTTAAAACCTAATCCTTTCTCTATTTGAAATCGAGTTACAACAACAATAATTTCAATTTGTTATTTTGAAAAGTTTGATTGAATATAAAGTTTGGATGTATATTATTTGTTTGGGAATTTAAACAGGATTTTGATCAATTAAAGAGCAAAAAAGCTAGATGGATGTTTTATATAAAATGATTATACAATTATGTATTCAGTAAATTAAAGTCAGTTTATGGTTATTATAGTTGACCCAGATCATATGATAACTATTATTGTAATCAGTCACATATTTTATATAAGGCTGAGGGGTGTGGAGCGCGAGAGGGGGCGCGTGAGCCCATCCGCTCGCGCCCCGGGGCGCGAGCACCACACCACCGAGGCGCGAGAGGGGCGCGAGCACGCAGACCAAGGCAGGCGCAAGAGGGCTAGCGGGTGAAAATGGGCGTAAAGTTGGCCTGGGAATGCGTGAAGAGCCGTTGGGGCTTAGAAATAGAGCCGTTGGCTCTTTATTTTTATTAAAAAAAAAAAAATTTTCTCTATAAAACCAATATCACATACCACCCAAAACCAATATCACATACCAATATCACATACCACACCCAAAACCCAAAATCACCCCATCTTCCAAACCTTTTTTTAAAAACATGGCTGGAAATTGGTACCCAAACCTAGATTCAGATTACAGTTACGACGATTTATGGTCGGCACCGGACCAACCGATGTTTTATTCGGGGTCGCAACAATCATCCGGCTTTCAACCATCCAACATACAACCGTCTCCTAACTTTGTTGTTCCGGAGACACAAGAACCAGAAGGTGAAGCTGCGGGACAAAGAAGACGCGTCCACCGGAAAAAACAAGTTGCAACGGACGGGTCGGGTTCGGCTTCGACTGGAAGGACGAAACGGAAAACCACTCCGTGGTCATCGGATGAGAAGGAAGCCCTGTGTCGGGCTTGGATAGTCATTTCTGAGGATCGGCGTTGCGGTAATTGTTTTAACGTTTTTAAAAATGATTTTTAATAAAAAAGTTAAATAAAAAAGTTAAATGACTTACAAATTTATTTATGCATTTTGCAGCGGACTACCAAAAGAGCAAGGTCTTTTGGACAAAGGTTAGGGAGACGTTCTATTCGCTCGTTGGGAGTACAGAGCGGAACGCCGATATGATTTCGGGTCGGTGGACCGAAATCAGAAAATTTGTCGGCTTGTTTACTAATCTGTTCAACAGGAACGCCGGTCGTATGAGACCAAGTGGCAGTGACGATTTGGCGGTTTATAATTTCACTGTCGAAGAGTGGAAGCAGGAGTGCCTGCGGAGGTATGGGACGGTGAAGACGTGGGACGATGTAAAGGTGTGGGAGAGGTTGAGAAGGTGTTCTAAGTGGGTTGAGCTGGTGGCGCCGGACCTTGATGCGGAAGTAGGGCCGAAACGGACTAAAACTAGTTCGTCTGGAGCGTATAGCACTTCCGTCGGGTCGGATTGCCGGGTTGGATTCGACCTAAACGTTGCGGGGGAGGAAACGTCTTCACCGCCGAGGAGGCGGCCATTGGGAAGGGACGCCAGGGGGGAAAAACCGGCTGAGAGGGAAGCCGTAAACATCACCGATCTTGTTGAATCCCTCAATAAATTCAACAAAACCATGGAGGTGGTCTCTAATGACAAAAAGGAAAAAAAAAAAGAATGAGAGATTTGGACGTCCTTACAAGAGACTTCAGTAACCTAAATCCGGTCGACCAAATGCTGATGGAAAAACAAAAGGAACGTATCCGGAAGAGGTTGATCGAAAAAGACCAAGCCGAAGAATAAGAATAATGTTTTTTTTTAGTACTTTAATTTTTTTTTAGATATTAATGTGTTTTTTTAATTAATGTGTGTTTTTTTAAATAATTTATGAGTTTTTTTAATAATACGTTTTTTTAATACATTTATAAAAAAATAAAAAAAAAAACCGCTCGCGCCCCCTCTCGTGCCCCTCCACACCAGGGCCCGGGGCGCGAGCACCACAACCAACACCCATCTTATCAAGTTTCTCTCTCTGCCACACGTCACAATATTATTGGCTGGAGCCCCCACTCGCGCCCCCTCTCGCGCCCCCCACACCCCTCAGCCTAAAATCTCACCAACTTGCATCAGGTTCTTAAATTGTGACACATAATTACCCAAATACAATGGTTTTATGATGGAAACATGTCAAAATTTAATAGCCATACCATTCTTTAGTCTTGGTAATCTTTTTCTATGAATATTTATTATATATTTTACATCTTTTTTACAAGTGAAAATGTATGTATTTTCACTTAATTACTAAATAAGTTTAAAAAACAAATGTTCTATTTCAATCTTTGAGCTATAATTCATGTTACTTAATACATTCTTAATTATGTTTTTTTTTCTTTTTTTCCTGTACAAATTAAGAAACATTACCTGGGAGTTGAACGCTGAAAAGTAAATTTTTTTACAAGTGAGCCTGTTTAAATTTTATATTTCGGTTGCTTATATTAGCACACAAGAGACATTAAATAGGTTAGTCACATTAATTGATAGATGCATGATAGCTCATTTAAGACGATCTATTAAACAATATATATGTTTCCATCACTAAACACCCTAAATCCATACAAATGTAAATAAAAAAAAACTGAAGTTGGACTATAACTAATACCTAAACACATCAGAGAAGCACAATATATATATATATATATATATATATATATATATATATATATATATATTCATAGGGTCAAGTTATTCTACAAAGGGTAATAAAAATGAGAAGTGTGAGAAGTAATAAATAATTGACATGTGTCAAGTGAGGACCAAAGGAAAAATGGTATAAAGGTAATTGTACACATTTTCTCTCCCCACATGCAAGACACATGTTAATGCCCCCATCATTTTAGAACGTTTATAACTTTTTCGTATGGTATTTTTTAAAAAAAAAATCATCATAATAACAAGCGTTTTTTTATCTTTAATATGAGTATGATTTTTGTTATATAAAACTTAAAACAAAAATCACGTCATTGTGTCTTTTCGCACATCATTGTGTCTTTTTTCGTCATTGCGTCTTTTCACACACCATTGTGTCTTTTCGCTTATAATTGCGCCTTGTTTCGTCATTGTGTCTGTCTTTTCGCACACCATTGTGTCTTTTCGCTTATCATTGTCTTTTTTCGTCATTGTGTCTTTTTTTGTCATTGTGTCTTTTCGCACACCATTGTGTCTTTTTTCATCATTGTGTCTTTTCGCACACCATTGTGTCTTTTTTCGTCATTTTGTTTTTTTTCGTCATTGTGTCTTTTCAGACACCATTGTGTCTTTTCGCACTCCATTGTGTCTTTTCGCTTATCATTGTGTTTTTTTTCGTCATTGTGTCTTTTCTCGTCATTGTGTCTTTTCGCACACCATTGTGTCTTTTCGCTTATCATTGTGTCTTTTTTCGTCATTGTGTCTTTTTGCACACCATTGTGTCTTTTCTCACACCATTGTGTCTTTTCGCTTATTATTGTGTCTTTTTTCGTCACTGTGTTTTTTCTTCATTGTGTCTTTCAACTCATCATTATGTTTTTTTAAATATTAATAACACCATTGTGTAATAATAATATGTAAAAATAATGATAAAATAACAACAAATTATCTAATACATAAAACACAATGATTAATACATGTTATACAATAACTTGAAACGTAAAACACAATGGTGAATAAGTATAACACAATGACCTAAAACGTAAGACACAATGGTGAATACGTATAACACAATGGCCTAAAACGTAAGACACAATGGTGAATATATTTAACACAATGACTTGAAACGTAAAACAAAATGGAAACAACATATTACACAATGACACAATGAACAACAAAAAAACACAATTAAAAAACCCATTAATTTTTTTTATTTTTATATAACAATATGATACTCATATTAAAGATAAAAAACGCTTATTATTATGGTGAATTGTTTTTTAAAAAATAATGTCGTATTATGGACATTTTAAAATGATGGGGGAATTGACATGTGTCTTGCATGTGGAGAGAGAAAGTCAACAAAGGTGGGTTTTTACCTTCATGCCCTTTTTATCAATTTTTATTTATTAAATTAATCTCAACCATTCAAATATAAGATCAATGGACTGGATTTCTTCTCTCACTTCTCATTTTTATTGTCATTTGTATTTAACTTTACCCTATATTCATAATAATGTTAAAAAAACTCTAAAAATATCCCGCATAACACGCGGGCTAAAAGCTAGTATATCATATATATATATATAGACATATAGATACTTGATGCAATATTCTCACAAACCTTACGGCTTATTTTGTTTCAACACTTTTAAATAGAATTACATTTTAGTTTCTAAGGGCTAATTAGACCTTAATGATCACAAATGACATGTTAAGTTATTTTGTATTTTTGTCTTCATGCTTATCATTAAAAAAATATAATGATGGGGGAATTGACATGTACCTTACATGTGGAGAGAGAAAGTCAACAAATGTTGGTTATTACCTTCTTGCCCTTTTTATCAATTTTTATTTATTAAATTAATCTCAGCCATTCAAATCTAAGATCAATGGACTGGATTTCTTCTCACCCTTCTCATTTTTATTGTCCTTTGTATTTAACTTTACCCTATATTCATAATAATGTTAAAAAAACTCTAAAAATATCCCGCATAACACGCGGGCTAAAAGCTAGTATATCATATATATATATATATATAGACATATAGATACTTGATGCAATATTCTCACAAACCTTATGGCTTATTTTGTTTCAACACTTTTAAATAGAATTACATTTTAGTTTCTAAGGGCTAATTAGACCTTAATGATCACAAATGACATGTTAAGTTATTTTGTATTTTTGTCTTCATGCTTATCTTTGAATCCGAACAACATTACAAATATATAATTCACAAGCGACCTTTATATTAGAGATAATACCATGGGCCATCAAAATATTCAAACACATTCAAGTTAATCACTCCACACACCATACGATGGCACCGATGAGCTTGTCATCGGTGATGGCTCGTCTCTTACCATTACTCATGTAGGCTCCATTACTCTTAAATTCTCGAATACTTCTTTTGTCTTACACAATGTCCTTTGTGTTCCCTCTATCTCTCGCAACATTCTTTCTATCTCTCGTTTGTGCATTGACAATAATGTACTAGTTCAATTTTTTTCTTGGAATTTTTTTATCAAGGATTACCATACCCACAAATCTCTTTTCCACGGAACAAGTAATCGTGGCATCTATGAACTTCGTCCGGCATCGCCACCTCAAGCGTTTCTTTTGCACTCTACAAAGGCTTCGCTTTGGCACCACCGTCTCGGCCATCCTCATTTTAAAGTTTTGCAACATTTGTCTTCGTTTGTTTCTTCCATTACAACTTTTAATGATACAATTCATGTTGCATCAACAAAAGTCACAAACTCCCCTTTCATTCTTCTACTATAACGTATAATGCTCCTTTAGATCTACTATTTTCCGATGTATGGTCTTCACCCGTCACTTCCATTGATGGATTTAAATATTATATTATATTTGTAGACCACTTCACTAAATACACTTGGATATATCCATTAAAACACAAATCGTATTCTCTCACCATCTTTATTCATTTTCAAAAGTTAGTGGAAACTACTTTCAAACCAAAATTAAGCAATTATTCTCCGATAATGGCGGAGAATATATTAAACTCACATCTCATCTCACTTTATGTGGTATCACTCATCACCTCCCCACCCCATACACCCATGCATAATGGTTATGCCGAACGGCGTCACCGCCACATCGTTGAAACGGGCCTTACGCTTCTCTCTCATGCCAAAATGCCATTACAATTTTGGCCTTTTACCTTCAGTACCGCCACTTATCTCATTAACCGACTACCTACAACCACACTCGAAAATGACTCTCCTTTTTCCCGCCTTTTCTGAACAACCCCTAATTACAATAAACTCCGTAGTTTTGGATGTTTAGCCTATCCATGGTTACGTCCTTACACCTCCCACAAACTCCAATCTCGGTCGAAACTGTGCGTCTTTGTGGGATACTCCTCTTCTCAAAGTGCATACTACCTACTTGAACCCCTCACTAATAAAGTTTATACATCTCGTCATGTTCGATTCATTGAACATGAATTTCCTTATGAAACTTTAACCAACACACCCACTCAATCTCCTCCTCATTCAGACACTTGGTTACCATTAGTTGTCCAACACATTCCCACTAAAACAACCATTCCTTCACCAAATAATGATACCAACACTTCCTCACCTTCTGTTAACACTTATCCAAACATCCCCACCCCACCAATTATCACCCCACTGATGTGGTGTGAGATATATATATATATATATATATATATATATATATATATATATATATATATATATATATATATATATTAAATATTTATCACACTTTGTCGGGTTTTAAAAATGGTTTTCACTTAAACTTAACCACACACACAAAAGGCAAGTGTACCCGTCGTGTGGTAATATAGTAACAGCGAGGACCGGGTATCAATCCATGGACACGTAAATTTTAATATCAAACCTTTGCAAATATAATAACCGTGAGATATGAGCTTAATTGATTTGTTTTTAAGATTAGTTTTTAGAAAAACTCGTAACAATAAATTAAAGCAAGTAACACGACAATGGAGGTAAACAAGAATTAAGAAGCTATCACCTTAACTTAGAATCCACTTGACTTCTAATGATGGTAAGCTTAAATATATGATAAATTCACTATTTTGTTTTAAAAAGAATAGTTTCTAGTTATAGATAACCATCCAAATGATTTTTTGGAAAACTTAGTATGAATTATACAAACTAATCATCTCAAATCATACTATAATGTAAGTGAACCTTTATGTTGAAATTTAAAGATATAGATTATCATTCAATTACGAAACTCAAATCTAACAACCGGTCGGAAAGATTACATGAACAACACATAATTCACCTATGGTTGATTAAATTAGACTAAGTTCAAGTATTCCTTTGATTTATGAATTTTCAACCCAAGTGTAATACTAAAATAGTTGTGTTAACAAATTATTTATAATATTACTTAACAAGAATATCAATTCATAACAAATGTTAAATCTTTTCAAATCTAAACATGAGGATATGTGTTTAACCAATTTTCATGTAGCATACAATAACTATTTTAACTATTTCTAGATTAAAAGTTATAAAGTTGCATGAACAACATTTATAAATAAATGATAAAATCAAGAGTCTTTCAACATAACAAGATGTACCATTTATAATTGTTGTATATTACTTTCAATTGTTTAAACACAATATTTCATCAAAAGATAACCAAGAACTAGTAATTATTTTAACATAAAATTATCATATATTAATTCCAACCATCAAAAATTGCCAAGTTTCATCATGAGTTAAGGTGATATAAAGAGTTTTAGCTCATGATAGTTATAAAAGATACACCAAAATAGAAGAAATTAGCATTCATGTTTAATATTAAGATAATCTAACCAAGCTAGATAATTATGATGATGCTAAGACTTCTTCTTGATGTTGTATGAAGGTTCAAAAGCTTCTCTTTCTTTAATTCTATGGATTATAAGAGTGAAAATGGATGTGTTTTTCTCTAAGATTGTGCACACCAAATGAGCAACATGCATGGTCTTTATATAGGCTCACTGTGCACAAGGCATGACCCATGCTTAGAAGGGGCATGACCTATGCTTAGAATGGGCATGACCCATGCTGGTCCCCTTGTAGTACATCACGTGCTCTCTGATGTACTTGGCATATTGCTAGGCACGGTGCATGTCTGGTCTAGGCTTGGGTTGTGCTGGTCCCTCATCATTAAATGCGCATGAAACTGATTTGTAATTTCTTGGCAGGCATGATTGGCATGGGGCATGCCTGGGTGTGTGTCTTCAAAAAGGGGGACAATCAACAGTGTACTTTATTTTGTCATCTTCTGAGGAGGCGTGGGGCATGTCTGGCTTAGGATTAGCCCATGCTTAGTTGATGTGTCTTCAGATGGAAATGGGGAATTCCTGGCTGAGGCTTGGCCCATGCTTAGCTGACATACTTTCATTTTTCTTGATTCTTTTCTTTGTTTTTCGTCATGTTTTGTTTCTTAAGCTCATTTTTCCTACAAAAATAAATAAAGGCTTATTAGAACCAATTCTCAATAATATTATCAAGAAAATTACATGAATCGAGTATAAAATGATGCAATAAATATGTATAAATAATTATACATCACCCACCCACATGACCATACTCAATCTCTTACATCGGATCCAAATCAACCATCCTCACTTCTTGGATCATCCCAAAACATTTCAACATCCACCACATCCGACTCAACAACTCCTGTTACCGAACCTGTTACCCAAACCAATCCTCATGGTACCCGTCAATCTCGTAAACCAAACCCAAAATACCACAATTCCAACTTTGTCCTTTATAATACCACCATTCAACCCATCTTGCGGGGGTATATTAGAGATAATACCGTGGCCCACCAAAATATTCACACACATTCAAGTTAACCATTGCAAATATGCATAGAATCAATTATATATTTGTTTCCTAGTTTGTTACAGTTAGTTCCAAAGTTGTAGGCTTTTCTCTATGTATATATTTTGATATAGTAAATGAGAAAAATGTATCGGTTGATTGTTTCATACTTTATTCCTTTAGTATGATAGACTTTGTTAAATATAACATAGTGGAGTCAACTCACAATCAAGAACTTATCTTGATTATATTTGCGGAACAAGAAAACAAAACAAAAAATTACTTCTTGACCCTATTCTTTCTGTACGAACAACAAGGAATAAAATTAACTTCTTGGCTTGCACTAATACCAAACATAGGACTATATGTTGCTTTGGGCTGCATAATTTTAAGGTGCAAACAAGATTCTTTTGACAAACAAAACAAACATTCAACTCTTTTTGATTAAGAAAAGACCAACAAAAAACTTAATAAATCTATGTAAACCAAGGGTTTATATTGTTAGATATTTTAGTGTAATTAGAGATTGTGTATGGCATTCAAACAAGACTTCACGCTTGCATGAACGACATCGGGACTAACGGGGGATCCAAGGGGACAGCGCCCCTGAGAGAAGCGGGGTCCAAGGGGCGGCAACCCCTGGTTGGGTCACCAAAAGTACTTCATAGAAATGCATTAGAAATTCGGTTTTTAACCAAAAACCGCATTAATTTTACATCAGGGACTAATGGTGTAAAGTGTGCAAAAACTTCTCTAGGAGTTATGTTCCAAAAACCGTTTCTTCCCTGTATTCAATTTCTGTATGTGGATTCGAAGTTTACTTGCAATATTTTGAAATAGACAGCATCCAAAATCCATTGGTATACACTCCAATTATTTGATTTGAAAGTGAATACACGACTTCAGAATCATCCAATTTACTGCTTAATACGAATTTCCCCAACATATATAACACCCTTAATTCGAGTCCTACTCATATTCAAACACACAATTTGATACTAACACAAATAGGATTTAGGATAAGACTAACTTAATTAAAATAAGACGAACTTATTAATAAATAATAAACGAATTATTATTTAAATCTCTTCCAAGGCACCCCATGAGATTTACCAAACCGCCCTTAAATATCGTCTCGTTTAACATTGAGTTCTATGATTTTAGAGACTTGCGTAAATCAAATTTTGACATACCTATTTCGTATTA
This sequence comes from Bidens hawaiensis, assembly GCF_021521415.1. NCBI lineage: Eukaryota > Viridiplantae > Streptophyta > Magnoliopsida > Asterales > Asteraceae > Bidens > Bidens hawaiensis. Next base: position 64,383 of record NW_027505404.1, read on the forward strand.
TTAGTAATTTAAAAAGAGTTACTTAAATAACTTTGACAACGAGTCAGAATTACCCATTGAACTGGTCCATCATTAATGGAAAAGTAAAGGCTGTTGAGGATTATTAATAAGTTATTCATCTCTCCAAGAATAAACTCAAAGAGTGTTCTCATATAGTGGGTGTATAGAAACATGAAAAAGGGTTATATATGCTACTTTGATTTAATCATTGAGATGTTCCTAAAAGGTAACATTAAACATGATTACTAGTTGAAGTGTGGACTTGATGTAGATTAAAAGACATGTATAAAAATTAAATAAAGTTTAAATATTAGTCTTCTTAGTATTTATTCTTTTATTAGTTGACACCTCTTACACAATTATAGAATTTTTAATTTGATTATGGCTAAGATCATGACACACTTAACTTCTCACAAGTACGATGGCCAGTGGCGGACATATGGTATAGGCAGGGGTATTCCGTAGTGTAAATTTTTTTTTATTTTCATCCTTTTATATATCGGGTTACCCCTAAACGAAAATTGGGTTACTCTCAAAGATTTTGATAAGCCCACACATTAGTTAAAAGCCCACACAAATTAAATAAAATAATTAACAAAAAAATTGCCATCGTATCTGCTATTCTGCTTCCAGTCCTCCCACCATATCCAGAGTCCAGACCAACCATCACTCCAGCCACCACCGCCGGCCCCTTCTTCAGCCACCACCGCCGTCCGCCGGCCCTTTCTCCAGTCACCACCGCTGTTCGTCGGCCCCTTCTTCAAAGGTATTGTTCTTGTTTTTTTTTATTATTTTAGGGTTTATATGGTTATATGTAAAAGATATGAAATTGGTCTTTAGGTTAGGGTTTGGTTGTTAATTTTAGTTATTGTTTTGTTTATAATTAAGATTTTAACTCTTACTTTCTTATATAATTAGGCCATTAGAGTATTTGGAACTTTGAAGATGAAACCATATCCTAAGCAAGTTCTTATTGGCAAATTTTTTAAAATAAAATTTCAAGAGTTTGATGACGTTGATGGAAGTCCAAATATTGGTAATGATGTGCAAAAACAAAAAGATGATGATAAATTGGTCTAAGCATTCCTTCAACTTCAAATCCTTCAATTCCATATACAATTGATTTGAATGATCTTCATTCAGATCCCTTTGATAGGCCACCTATTGCTAGTTATCACCCTAATCAAAGAGATGACATAAGACGACATTATCTTGTTAAAAAGGCTTTTCAACCAAGAAATCATAACTTTCCATTCAAATCCTATAATGGTAAGCCGAGACGTTTAAATGTAGAATGGTTTGATAAATATCTGTGGTTAGAGTATAGCATAAAAGTTGACAATGCATATTGCTTATGTTGCTACTTGTTTAAAGAAACTGTTGGTAACCAAGGTGGAAGAGATACGTTTTCAAGTGAAGGCTTTTGTAATTGGAGTAAACCAGGTGCTTTAAAAGAACATGTTGGGAAGGTTGACAGCTATCACAATAAGGCGATGCAAAAATCTGACAATCTCTTGAACCAAACACAATTCATTCATGAGAAATTCAATAAGCAAAGTAAAGAAGAAAGGATTGGAAATCGGTTTCGATTAATGGGTTCGGTTCGTAGTACCAGATTCTTGTTAGAAAATTCTTTATCATTCTGTGGTCATGATGAATCGGAAGACTCCTTTTCTAAAGGTCTTTTTCTAGCAGTTTTAAAGTTGATTAGTGAAAATAGCCCGGATATTGGTAAGTACACGTTAAGGAATGCAAAAAAGAATAACAAGTTGACATATTCATCGATACAAAAAGAGATTATCTAATGCTTTGCAAAATAAGTAACCAAAATGATTTGCGAAGAAATTAAAGACGATGTTTTTGGGTTATTAGTAGATGAGTCTAGTGACGTATCTTTAAAGGAACAAATGGCCGTAGTCGTGAGGTATGTTGATAAACTTGGAGTTGTTAAAGAGATTTTTATTGGAATTGCTCATGTGAAAGACACATGTTCCTCAACTCTTAAACAAGCCATTGTTTCTTTATTAGCAAGTAACCAATTGAGCTTGGATCAAGTAAGTAATAAGTTTCATACCTTAATTACAAAAACTTTAATATAGATTATATAATTTATCTTATAGTTTATTTTTGTTAAAACAGGTTAGAGGTCAAGGTTATGATGGTGCAAGCAATATGCGTGGAGAGTTTAATGGGTTAAAAGCTTTGATTTTAAAAGATAACCCGTCAGCACATTACATACATTGCTTTGCTCATCAACTTCAGTTGGTGATTGTGGCTGTTGCAAAAAAACATACCGGTGTTAAAACTTTTTATGAATACCTTGCACCATCTTCAAAAAATCTTCAAAAAAAAGTCAAGACTTATTAGAAGCGGCTAAGTTGATAAATGGAACAAAACGAGCATTGAATGATTTAAGGCAAAACGGGTTTGCTTCAATGTTGGAAAAAGTAACATCTTTTTGTGTAAAAAACAATATCAGGATGTTAGATATGACGGAAACGTATGCTAAGGCTAGAAACCAAAAGAATGTCATTACTAATCGACATCATTTTGAAGTTGACATTTTTAATACGGTTTTGGATATGCAAATCCAAGAATTTGGAAATCAATTCAATGAGGTAACAACTACTTTTCTAGAAAACATGTCGGGTTTAAATCCTTGTGACCGGTTTTCTAAGTTTAACACGTCTAAGATAATTGCATTTTCTGAGATGTATGAGAAAGATTTTACTACAAAAGAAAGAGGGTGTCTTTTGGGTGAGCTTAAAGAAGATGAAAGATTTGCAAAACTGGATGGAATAAGTGATCTTGCTCGTCTAATGGTGGAAACCGGAAAATATCTTTATTTTCCTTTGGTATATCGGATATTGAAGCTAGCGTTGGTTTTACCGGTTGCAACCGCAACCGTTGAAAGATGTTTTTCTAACTTGAAGCTAATCAACACGAATTTACGCAATCGAATGGGTGACGATTATTTGAGCAATGCTCTAATTTGTGCGGTCGAAAGAGAAACATTTGATAAAGTAACAAAAGACGATGTGATGGCTCGATTTCAAGCTATCAAATGCCGAATATGAGAGATCATCTATTAGGTAGGTGTGTTAACTTTGTTTGTTATCGTCTTTTTTTTACATGAATGTATGATGAAAACAAAAAATTTTAGGTTACCCTAGAATTTAGTTCTAGATCCGCCACTGATGATGGCCATTGACTCATTGATTAATAAAAATCAATTGAAATGAAATATATTCACCATGTTTTATGTATATATAGAGATGAAATAAATGTACCTCATTTCCCTATGTTTTTTTTGTGCTCTTTTCACATCTATACCCCGTTGCTTCTATTCAAAAGTTATAACAATTCTCCTTCCGACTTTCCAATACCAGATATGTGTTAGACTTTATTCATCGTATTACCACTTAGCAGAGTCCTTAGCCAAATCATGTTTTCCAAAACTGTAAGTCCCCCCGGGGCGTCGCCGATCGATACGAGATCCGCACGAGGTCTAGGAGTGCGGAATCCTCCTAGACTCGTTAATGGTGTAGAAGACGAAGAACACGATTACACACATACAAACACACGAACAAACACACGAACTAAATAAACACATCTGCAGATCTTTTATATAATAACCAAACACGTTACATACCGAACATAAACAGAAACACGGCCGACCCGAGGTGAGCTCTACCTCGGGCTGTCCCACACGACTCTCCCTCTCGGTTTCTCTCTAGACAAATGAACTGTAACACAAAACTCTCTAACTTTCTGGATACCCTAACCTAAACAAGACACGTATATATATATATATCGAAACAACTTCGCGGGCTTGGGCTTGGGCCAGTAGGCGAAGTTGTTCTAACTTCGCCTATGGCAGAAGTTGTTACAACTTCGCCTATGGCGAAGTTGCTCTAACTTCGTACTTCCACAACGCTGAACAGAATTGCATAGCGACGGTCACAAAACATGCACCAACAGACTCCCCTTTGACCGTTGCTCTCAATTCAAACAAACACAAAAGATCATCTGTTACAAAACATGCACCAACAGACTCCCTCTTAACTGATGATCTTCTGTTTGCTCTTCAACCAGCCGTGTCTGAAGCTGTCTTGTAGCTTCACAAATCTACCAATCACCCAGCGTCTTCCATATACGATAAGGTTTAATCTTCAACTACTCAACATCAAGTGATCAATTTCATCACAAAACCACCTTGACAGAATCTAACACACATGACCATTACTTAATCCGAAGCATCTTCAATCACCAGGGATAACGATCAAGAACATAAACACTTTAATTCCCGATTAAATCCAACTTGTTCCAGAATTTTCACTTTAATAAATAAGCATCACGTTTCAGGATCCAATTCTCGAACGCCTTGAAAATAACATAAATAATATGCTCTGACCGCAATCCAGTAATGACAAAAACCTTCAGTTCAATTTGACTTTCTTCAGTTGGTCAACCTCGAACAACAACAATTTCATTGCCCACAAACACCCAACTATGTGTCAATATCCAGTTTCAATCAATATCCCATTCACAACCTCAACTCCATATCCAGAGTTGACACGTATTTGTTCACACGTAAGACCAAGAGATAACAAGTTTCACTCGTTGACGGAACAACGTCTTCGGTCTCACAATAATCGTGTACACCTGGCCATACAGAAGAAAACTTTTTTTTTTTTTTAACTTCGCCTAAAAGTCAACTTCGCCTGTCCATAACTTCGCCTGTCCAAAACTTTGCCTGACAGATAACTTCGCCTGAGATAAGCGAACTTGTGAGGTAGGCGAAGTTGTGAATAACTTCGCTTAACCTTATATCTTCGCCTAAACCCTAAAATTTAAGCGACAACTTCGCCTGAACCCAATAACTTCGCCTGCGGCACTGATCGGCCCTGAACGATCAGAAACGTGCCAGAAACACCAAAACGCAAATCTCGAACCATAGCATAAGAGCCTAAGGCTCTGATACCACTTGTAAGTCCCCCCGGGGCGTCTCCGATCTATACGAGATCCGCACGAGGTCTAGGAGTGCGGAATCCTCCTAGACTCGTTAATGGTGTAGAAGACGAAGAACACGATTACACACATACAAACACACGAACAAACACACGAACGGGATAAACACATCTGCAGATCTTTTATATAATAACCAAACACGTTACATACCGAACATAAACAGAAACACGGCCGACCCGAGGTGAGCTCTACCTCGGGCCGTCCCACACGACTCTCCCTCTCGGTTTCTCTCTAGACAAATGAACTGTAACACAAAACTCTCTAACTTTCTGGATACCCTAACCTAAACAAGACACGTATATATATATCAAAACAACTTCGCGGGCTTGGGCTTGGGCCAGTAGGCGAAGTTGTTATAACTTCGCCTATGGCGAAGTTGTTACAACTTCGCACTTCCACAACGCTGAACAGAATTGCATAGCGACGGTCACAAAACATGCACCAACAAAAACCAAAGGTTCAAAAAGCAAAAATAATAAAAAGATAGGCGCAGAGACTCGATATTCTACCCATTTATACGTATGCATGCTACCTTCTATACTTTCATATACACGTTTGCGTTTTGACCGCCATATATGCACCCATATACCACCCTTGGTACATATACACGTGTGACCACTATTTATACCTTTGCATAAAATCTCCATATGTACCTATATATATAATCAAATTACATAAATAGAAGGGTAAGGGTATAACAAGCATACAAGTTATATGTATTTAGTCAATGTCTATACTATCTATATAAAACCGATGTGATTGGTAGTTTTGATCTTGTGTTTCTACTCATGTACTCGAACTACATCATTAAGTTTTATCTACAATACAAAGTAACTAGTAATACATAACAATGAAATATAGTTTGATTCAAATTTAGTTGCTTTATCAAAAAGAAAGAATACGGCTTGACACTTTTATATACTCTCATAAGGCAATGCGTAATGGGGCGACATGTGAAGCGATATTGGACGCTTTTCGGCGGTAACACCATTCACCACCCCCCGAAAATAAGTGGGGCTAGATGGGGGGGATTAGGGATGGAAATGGATCGGGTTTAGGTATTCCCAAACCCATACCCGGTTATTAAAGTTCATCCCAAACCCGTCGGGTGTTAATCGGGTAATTACCCGTCGGGCATTCCCATCGGGTTTCCTATTGGGTTTTGATAAAATACCCGTCGGGTATACCCGGCCCAAACCTCGCCGGCTTTTGACAAAATGCAACTAATCGATTACAAAGATGGTTACCATAAAGATAAAATATCTCAAATAATTAACATAAACAAATTTCGGAATATAATATATTTGGAATATATATATATATATATTATATATATAGGGGATGGTTCGAGAGAGAAATGATATTACTGTAGGAAATGCGAGAAATGAATATGGGCCACTAGTTTTGTTTTAAGTTTTAAATGTTTAAAACTAAATAAAGAAAGTATTAATCATTCTCTTTCTTCAATTAATATAACTAATAAGCCATAATACTTAACTACTTAATTAATACAATTAATTAAATTATTATAATTGGAAAATATTAAGAACTCATTTATTTTTATTACTTCTTTTTTGTGTCTTGAATTTTTATCCTACACAAGTATAATTTATTCATACATTAAAATTTATTTCTATCCAAAACTAATTTCTTCCAACTCAATATATTAATATCCATCAACACATACTTACATTATAACGAATAATACCAAAAAATTATTTTACATGTGTTTGCATTAGATATCAACAGAAAACATACAACATACACAAAAACGTTTAATTTACACTTGTTCTAAGAATAAGACAACCTATAACCTACACATGAAAACTATATAACCTACACACAAATTTCATCATTAATAAAATACACACGCACACGAAAACATATAACTTACTTACGAAAAACATATAACCTACACACGAAAATTTTATCTTACACAAATACAATTTATTCATACATTAGTTTCTTTTTATTCAAAACCAATTTCTTCAAACTCAACATATCAATATCCATCAACACGTAGTTACATTGTGATGAATAATACAAAAAACTATCTTACACATGTCTGCATTAAATGTCAATAAAAATATACAGCCTACACAAAAAAAATATAACTTACACTTGTTCTAAGAATAAGAAAACATATAACCTACATACGAAAAACAAATAACCTACGCATGTGTAGGATATGTGTATTTTGTGTAGTTTATATAATTGTTGATGTCGAATTACATATGTAAGTTGTATCCTTTTTGTATGTTGTACACTTTTATTGCTCAAAACCTATGGTGAAAGAATAATATAGGAAACTATGTCGGTTATAATGGTGAAAGAGTAATTCTAGGAAACTATGACGGTTTTTGGTAATTTTAAATCTAACCATTGATTGATATGATCCAATGGTTATGATTTATTCTTAGTCTTCCTAGGAAACTACTTGTTTTTAGGATAACCCTCCCCTATATATATATATATATATATATATATATATATATATATATAGAGAGAGAGAGAGGGGGGGGAGCAAGGTTAAAATAAGAAGTAGATTTATCCTAAGAAGTGTAGAAAGTGTGTTTTCACCACTATATCTATTAAAACACACTGAACAAAAAACACACCACAACTAAAATAAAACACACCGAACAAAAAACACACTTTCCATATCCACCGTCAGATCAACATATCTAACGCACCAGATTACTTCTTACACTTCTTAGACAAACTCCACTTTTTATTTTAACCACACCCTATATATATATATATATATATATATATATATATATATAATAAGCTATATCGGGTACATCAGGTCTATAATGGGGTAATTGAGTTTATGTTATTGGGTAATCGGGTCGGGTAATCACGTATATTAGATATCCCAAACTCGTCCCAAACCCGTGAAAATTTTTAAAACTAATCCCAAACCCGTCCCAAACCCTAATGGGTCGGGGGTATTACCCATCCCATTTATGCCATGTTTCGGGTTTTCCCATCGGGTTCGGGTTTCATTGCCATCCCTAGGGGGCATGAACTTGTCCTCTGGTGATGAACGAAAATAATAATAAAATAATAACACGACCATTGGTAGCCCTCCGCATGTGAAAATTGCCGATACAACACAATTCCACCCCTAAAATGAAAATCGTCCATTTGTTAACGTGGCGTCGCGTGTCACCCCCCCCCCCCCCAACACACACAATTTGTAGTCGGACACCGTTAAACCGTTTAAGTCACGAGATCCGAATAGAATCGGGTATAAACCGAACCTAACATGAGCTTAGGGATCACCCTAGCTCAGATCTGGATTGAACGGGGCGAAAAACGGTGAAAAACGAGTTAAAACTCGTTTTTTCCGGCGAATCCGCGGTTTTCCCGGCGACGGCGCCGGAAAAGTGTGTGCGAGGTTAAGAGATGTCAGGGAATGTTCTGACATTCCCTGACCTAACCCTAATTCGTTAACGGAAAGTTAACGAATTAGAGGTAATTCGTTAACAATGAGTTAACGAATTGGAAGCAATTCGTCAAGCGATTCGTTAAAGGAAAATCTAACGAAACTAGACTTAATTCGTTTTTAAATTCGTTAAAGATAAGTTAACGAACTAGCTCACAATTCGCGTTGATCATTCGTTAAAAGAAATAACGAATTAGAAGGTCCAGTTTGATACTTGGACTGGTTCGCTATATGGACTGATTCGTTAAGGGTCCAGTTTGTTAAAGGGTTCAATTCGTTACAAGAATCAGTTCGCTAAGATAAGTCAATTCGTTAAGAACCAGAAAACGAACTAGAAGTTTGATAAAATGACAGAATGGTCCCTGGACTTAGAAAAGAATGATTTAATTACAAAGAAGCCCTTGGACTTTTAAGTAGCAAATTAATTAATGATTCAAAATACTAATGGAAAATGTGATAAGACAGATAATAGAAATAAAAATTTTCCAAGCTGACCCGACAGCTCGACCCCAGCCAGGGGCTCTGCCTAGTATGGTTTATGTATGATGATTGCTTGACGGTGTGTGAACGATATTAGAATATTGCATGTGTCGTCAAGTGGTAGTTAAAGGTATGATTGATATGTATGATGTATGAATGATGTATGATTAAATATATATGATGTATGAATAATGTATGTATGATATGTTGATGGTACGTGAACGATCTTCGGAGATTGCACGTACTGTCAAGGAAAGTATGTAAAGGGCAGGTATGTTACAGTAGTACGAATGTAGGGAACCGACCCCTAATAGTATCGGCGAATGAAGGGAACCGACCCTAATAGTATCGGCGAATGTAGGGAACCGACCCTAATAGTGTCGGCGAATGTAGGGAACCGACCCTAATAATATCGGCGAAATTAATAGAGCGAAATGCTCTTAAAACATATATGTATGAATGGAAGTATTATGTAAGTATGAAAGAAAGGATGAAAGTACGAATTTATGTAAGCATGTAAGTAAATATGAAGTATGTACCTTCGGGTGCATATGTCATTATGTGAATGTATTGTATGTCGTCTGATTAACTAGAACTCACTCAACGTAGCTGACTTTTAGTATGCACGCAGGTGAGTAGAATGAGGCAACTTGCTTGAGGGGAAGCACATGGCATGGATTTGAAGACACTGGCATCTCAATGAAGTGTTATGTTATGATATTTAAAAGACAATGTTTTATGATTAAATAAGTTGAATGTTCGTTAAGACAAGGATTATTGGTCATGTAATGTAATGGTTCGAATGTTTATAATATTCCGAGAATGTTTTTATTAACTCTGATATTTAGAACTATGTTAATGAGTAAATCCAACGTTAAAGTGAGGCACCGATAACGGGGCCTTACAAGTTGGTAACAGTGCAAAGTTCGAGAGATTTAAGCATCCTACATGCTTAGACTCAAATAGAGAATGGGATAAAAGTAAGAAAAGAAAGAAGATGCCAGTACGAGAATGCCATGTATCACTCAAGCAAGCTAAGTAAAGGTAAAGTATGTGATGAAATTCACGTGTAGAGTAGAGTAATGACTAGATGTTTGCGTAATTGCTAAATAAAGAATGTATGAATGCTAGCTTAATGGCTAGGGATAGGAGTATGTGATGATATGAATTGTTTGAGTGTCTAACTGTTAGAAGTAGAACTAGCACAAATAGACTCATAAGAGGAAGTGTATAAGACACGGAAGGTAATGTGAGCAGTTAATCACAGCTGGCCACTGTTATTACTTGTTAGCCTTACTATCCTTGTACTAAATGGTTCCTTAAGTGATGACGTTCGTGTTTCCTTATTGAATACGAATGGCTAGAGCTACGAAAGCTGCTGGAAAAGGAGGGCGTATAGGACGTCGTGGTAGGCCACGCGTTGTCCGAGAACCGTTAGTGGAAGTAGTCACTAACAATGAAGGCGAAGGAAGTGCAGCTAGTCGAAATCCGAGTAACAACGAAGGGGTTCAACTAGATTCCGCAATTCAAGCTGCCATTGCTCAAGCGGTAGCAACTGCTGTGAAGAACATGAATCCTGAAGGGTCTGCTGGAGGCCGCGAAAGAACCGCCGAAAGGGCAGAAGGAGAAGGTGGGAAGAATGATGAAAGGGAGGGGGGAGAATCAAGTGTGGTTAAGTCAGTGAAGGTTGGTGATAAGAAAAGGGGCCGAGGTAGGTGCAACTATAAGTCCTTCAAGGGATGTGACCCACCGAAGCTAACTGGTTTGGGAGACGCAATCGCTACTCTCCAATGGATAACCGCCATGGATAAAATTATCCGAATTAGCGAATGCCGTCCCGATCAAGCTGTAGGGTATGCTACCCAATCGTTCGGTGAAGAGGCAATGTACTGGTGGGAGACAGTTGAGCAGAGGAAGAGTCGAGAAGATATCAAGGCCTTGAGATGGGACGATCTGAAGGAGTTAGTGATGAAATAATTTTGTGCTGATGCAGAGGTAGAGAAGGTTGAGATGAAGTTCTTGAGTCTGAAGGCGGGTAATATGACGCACCGCGAATACCTCACTGAATTCAACCGTCTGTCAAGGTTGGTGCCAAATATGGTGAACACCGAGGCCAAACGGATCAAATGCTACATTAGGGGACTGCCACAGAATGTTCGCGTCTTGGTCAAGGCTGGTAGACCGAGTACTTTTGATTTTGCTGTGGGGCTCGCGGAAACTGTTTATGAGGACTTGTTAGATGAGGTGGCTATGGAAGAGAAGAAGGAGAAGAAGTGGATCGCACCAACCAAACGACCTGGTACTCAGATGTGGAACCCCAAGAACAAGCAACCGAGAGTGTGGGCGAAAAGGTCATGTAGGACGTGTGGAAAGATGCACCCTGGAGAGTGCAAGTGGGGCACTGGGTCTGAGGTGTGCCGAAAGTGTGGGAAGTCCCATGGTGGGGAGTGTAGATCAGGGTCAAATGCCTGCTACAAATGTGGTAAGATGGGGCACTTTGCTCAAGATTGCTATGCGAAGCCCACGTGTTATAAGTGTGGACATACAGGTCACTTGGCGAGGACTTGTACGAGTGGTGAAGTTGGAGGGAGTGAGAAGAAAGATGCTGATCAAACAAGGCCGAGGACTAGAGCCTACATACTGACCCAAGAACAATCTAGGCAGATTCCTGATGTTGTGACTGGTACGTTCTTAGTAAACGGAATTTCTGCTTCAGTGTTATTTGATTCGGGTGCGAATAGAAGTTTTGTAGCTCAAAATTTAGTAAATTAGCCTAAAATGAAATGTTGCCGAGTGTCTGAAACCTTCATAGTATAAACTGCTAGTGACACCTCGGTGAAAATAATGAAAATGGTTGAGAATATTATGATAGAATTAGAGGGACATGAGTTCCCTGTTACTTTGTACGTTATGACCTTAGGAGGGTTCGATTTAGTCTTGGGAATGGATTGGTTATCTGAATACGAAGCTCAGATAGTATGTAAGAGTAGAATAATAAAGCTAAGGTCTTTAGATGGTAGTGTGGTGACAGTTTATGGTGATAAGGAAAGTTCAGGGTTTAACGTCATTTCAATGATGAAAGCCGAATGTATGTTGTCAACGCTACGGCCGAGATAAAAGAAATGAAGGATGTCCCTATAGTGCGCGATTACCCAGAAGTATTCCCAGAGGATCTTCCATGGTTGCCACCGGGGCGAGAGATAGAATTCCAGATAGATTTAATACCAGGAGCCCAGCCCATCACGAAAGCACCTTACCGTCTAGCGTCGTCTGAGATGAAAGAATTGATGTCCCAACTACAGGAACTCCTTGATAAAGGTTTCATAAGTCCAAGTGTTTCCCCTTAGGGCGCGCCAGTGTTGTTCGTGAAGAAGAATGATGGAAGTATGAGGATGTGCATAGACTATCGCGAGTTGAATAAGCTTACGGTAAAGGAATAGATATCCTTTGCCAAGGATTGATGATCTGTTTGACCTGCTGCAAGGGTCAAGTTGGTTCTCACAAATAGATCTCAGATCAGGCTATCATCAGTTGAAAGTGAAAGAGGCAGACATCCCTAAAACAACGTTTCGGACGCGGTAGGGACACTACGAGTTCCTCGTAATGTCATTCGGTCTAACGAATGCTCCCGCAGCATTTATGGACATGATGAATAGGGTGTGTCGGCCAATGTTGGATAAGTCAGTTATCGTCTTCATCAATGATATATTGATTTATTCCAGAAGCAAGTCTGATCATGCTAAGCATCTGAGAGAGGTATTGGAGACTCTGAAGAAAGAGAAGTTGTATGCTAAGTTTTCGAAATGCGCATTCTGGTAGCGAGAAGTGCAATTTCTAGGTCACGTGATTAATCCTGAAGGGATTACCGTGGACCCAGCTAAGATTGAAGCGATAATTAATTGGAAAACTCCGCAGAATCCGACTGATATACGAAGCTTCCTAGGGTTAGCTGGCTATTATAGGAGATTCATCGAAGTTTTCTCCAATATAGCCGCACCGTTGACTGGTATGACCCGAAAGTCGATAGTATTCAGTTGGGGTAAGTTTCAAGAAGAGGCTTTTCAGGACTTAAAGAAGAGACTCACACAAGCTCCAATCCTTTCTTCACCCGATGGTGACGAGGATTTGGTTTTTTGTACTGATGCTTCGCATCGTGGGTTAGGTTGCGTGTTGATGCAACGAGGGAATGTGATAGCTTACGCGTCTAGACAGTTGAAAGTCCATGAGAGTACTTATTCGACGCATGATTTAGAGCTAGCAGCAGTAGTGCATGCTCTAAAGATATGGAGACACTATCTGTATGGTACTAAGTGTACCATTTACACATATCACAAGAGTTTAAAGTACTTCTTCGAGCAGAAGGAATTGAACATGAGGCAGAGAAGATGGTTAGAATTGATAAAGGATTACGACTGTGATATTAAGTACTACCCTGGTAAAGCTAACGTGGTCGCTGATGCGCTAAGCCGTAAGAATGAGGAAGTCACTGCAACAGTAAAGTCATATCAGCTAATTATGAACTCAAGCTTATTTGAAGAAATCATCAAGGTGCAGTCAGAAGTGCTGGTAGATGAAGGGCTAGTAAAGAAAGAAAGGATTTTCGGTCAGCAAGACGAGTTGATGGAAAACACGCATGGTGTTAAGACTAGGTTTGACTGTATGTGGATTCCACGCGATGGAGATCTTAGAGGTCGAATCTTAGATGAAGCTCATAAGTCAAGGTATTCGATTCATCCAGGAACTACGAAGATGTACCAAGATTTGAAAAGAGACTATTGGTGGCCAGGAATGAAGAATGACGTGGTAGATTATGTCAGTAAGTGCTTAACTTGTTTACAAGTCAAGGCAGAGCATCAGAAGCCTTATGGAAAGATGCAACCTTTGGATATACCAGAATGGAAATGGGAACACATCACTATGGATTTCATAACTAAGCTATCTCGTACAGCTAAGCATCATGATACCATCTGGGTGATTGTGGACCGTTTGACCAAGAGTGCTCACTTTCTGCCTATACGAGAGGCTATCTCGTCAGAAACATTAGCAAGCTTGTTTATTAAAGAGGTTGTATCCAAGCATGGAGTACCGTTATCGATGGTGTCTGATAGAGATACTCGTTTTACTTCGAGGTTCTGGAAGAAGTTCCATGAAGCCATGGGAACAAGATTGAACATAAGTACGGCGTATCATCCTCAAACAGATGGACAGTCTGAAAGGACGATCCAAACCCTTGAGGATATGCTACGTGCTTGTGTTTTAGACTTTGGTGGAAGTTGGGATGATCATCTGCATCTAGTAGAATTCTCCTACAACAACAGTTATCATTCAAGTATTGGTATGCCACCATTAGAGATGTTATATGGAAGACGTTGTAGAACTCCGGTATGTTAAGGGGAGATTGGTCAAAAGATGGGAAGTTTGGAAGTTGTCCAAGAAACTTCTACAAAGTTTGATCAGATTAAGGCAAGAATGAAAGCTGCTCAAGACAGACAGAAGTCGTATGCTGATAAGCGGCGACGACTGATTGAGTTTAACGTTGGTGACAATGTGATGTTCAAGGTCTCGCCTTGGAAAGGAATTATCCGTTTATGGAAGAGAGGGAAGTTAAGTCCGAGGTACATTGGACCGTTTAAGATTATGGATCATGTGGGTGAAGTGGCTTACAAGCTGGAATTGCCTGAAGAGCTAGAAGGAATTCACTCAACCTTCTATGTTTCTCATCTGAGAAAATGTCTGGCTGATGACACGTCGCACGTGCCATTAATGGACATTGAGGTTGACGAACAGTTGAACTACATTGAGCAACCTATCGAGATAGTTGACCGCAAGGAAAAGCAGCTTCGCCATAAGGTTATCCCACTAGTGAAAGTGATATGGAAGCATCGCAAGGGTTCGGATGCTACATGAGAAGTTGAAGAAGAGATGCGCAAGTTTTATCCAGATTTGTTTTAGTAATATTTAGGTTTCGGGGACGAAACCTCTTTAAGGAAGGAAGACTTGTAACATCCCGTTTTTTTTTCGAGTTTCGGTTAATAATTGAAATACGAGTTATTATGAGTTGGGCTAGTGTTGGGTTAATTGAAATACGGAACCTCTTTATGAAATTGGGTTATGAAAGAAAGAGGAAAAGACCATGGGCTTAAGCCCATGATCCA